>NC_134880.1:52008943-52016443 GCF_041734735.1 Babylonia areolata | reverse complement strand
TAGGTGAACAGGACGAGGAGAAGATGTTATATAATATAAAGTCATGTCCTTTCATTTCATGTCAAGTCATTTCAGTTCATGAAAAATGTTTTACAGAAACCCAGCCCCTAAGGCCTGACTAGTTAGTTTTTTGTTTTGTTTTTCGGGTTTTTTGTTTGTTTGTTTGTATGTTTTGTTGGGGTTTTTTTTGGGTGTGTGTGTGTGTGTGTGTGTGTGTGTGTGTGTGTGTGTGTGTGTGTGTCTTTCGTTCTTTCTTCATTTTTTGTTTGTTTTGTTTTGTATTGTTGGGGTTTTTTTGGTTTTTTTTTTTGTTTTGTCTTGATTTTTACGCAGATGTGGTGTTGTGTGTATGACTTTGGACACCGTCTTGGTAAATACAACCACCCCACTCCCATCCCCCCTCCCCATCCACTACCCATCCCACACGCCGTGTTCTCGGCTCTTCACTGTCATTGCCGCTCCCGGTATAGTACAGTGGAGTGATGGCCTAGAGGTAACGCATCCGCCTAGGAAGCGAGAGAATCTGAGCGCGCTGGTTCGAATCACGGCTCAGCCGCCGATATTTTCTCCCCCTCCATTAGACCTTCAGTGGTGGTCTGGACGCTAGTCATTCGGATGAGACGATAAACCGACGTCCCGTGTGCACCACGCACTTAGCGCATGTAAAAGAACCCACGGCAACAAAAGGGTTGTTCCTGGCAAAATTCTGTAGAAAAATCCACGTCAATAGGAAAAACAAATAAAACTGCACGCAGAAAAAATACACACACACACACAAAGAAAAAAAAAAGGGGGTGGGGGGTGGCGCTGTAGTATAGCGACGCGCTCTCCCTGGGGAGAGCAGCCCGAATTTCACACAGAGGAATCTGTTGTGATAAAAAGAAATACAAAATACAAAAAATAAATAAAATAAAAAAAAAGAGTGTCGCCGTGGTGGCTGGTGACAGTCAACCTGTTTGGCCAGGTGATCAGATGTCAGGTGTTAGATGACGTAATGCTGTTTGTTACGGTGCATGAGGGGTGGGTTTACTGTCGGCATCCGAGACAACCATCTAATGCTAAGTGCGGAGACAGGGGACCTTTCTTTCCTACCTACAACCGGAACGACAAAGAAAAACTTGTCCATTGGAGGAGGAATTTTGTTTAATGTCCCGTCACACATATCGGTGATTGAAGACATTTTGTTAAAGTATTTATGAATACATCTGATTATTATCGGTTAGAAGGGGTGGGAGATGTGAATGAATGGCGGGTTGGGGTAAAATGGGCAAATGAGGGCGAAATGAGGGTGAAATCTGGAGAAAAAAAAATCTAAATACAATTACAGGAAATTACTTAAAGGACTTCGAAAAAGAGCAGTCGTTAAACTGACAAGCGAAACAACTGATAATGAAGGCAAAAAGTCAAAAACATCAACGTTCTCAGTCACTTGTGATGACACACTTTTGTGTACATAAGGCTTCATCAAGCTACAGTCAAAAATTATATGATGTCTGCGTTTCAAACTCATATAAAACGCACACTTAAAAACAAAACAAAACAAAAAAAACCGCTTTAACTGTATAACTCTGGGTTTTTTCTCAGGTGGCCGCAAAAGTAATGTTTAATTAATTTTGTACATAATGTAATTTGGAAAAAAAATTGTGTTATTGCACAGGAAGAATAGTGTGACTTAACGCCCATCGGTACGCAGTTTAATTAAGGGTTTTTCTTAATTCGTGAAAGAAGACAAATCACAGCGTTTGACCAGCATAAGAATGAAAACAAACTGAGATTGTGCAGTATTCTTTCAGGTAATGAATAAGATTACTACACACACACACACCCACACACCCACACACACACACACACACACGCGCGCGCGCACACACACGGGCATGACAATGTTCCTGCAGGACTTCATACATTATTCTGGGCAGACCATGTACATTATTAGCAAAGCATTTGTTTTAGTATGTTGCTCACAACAGTCAACAAATAAATATCGGAAATTGAATGTGCAGCAGGGATATAAATAATACTGCTAGTTCAATTAAACATAAATGTTCGTTCAGTCTAGGTCAAAATATGAGGTGCTATCTTCATACATTCTTTGTGCACTTTTTCTATGTTGTTATGCTATGTATTATGTATTAATATTCATTGTAAAAGATGTTTTGTTTTTTAAAAGAAAATAACGTTTTCAGCGAGGAACACGTCCGACTGATTAAAGATAGACTAATTTCTGCAATTAAGATCCATCCGATTGATTGAAGACAGACTGATGCTAAATTTGTTTTAGCAAATAACGCAATTTATAAGCCAGAAATATGTACATGTATATGTCGTGGGGAAAAAACTACTTGACTGGTTAACTCAATTCATAAGCCAGAAACATACCTGTAAAACTGTTTGACTGGTTAACTCAATTCATAAGCCAGAAACATACCTGTAAAACTACTTGACTGGTTAACTCAATTTATCAGCCAGAAACATACCTGTAAAACTGCTGGACTGGTTAACTCAATTCATAAGCCAGAAACATACCTGTAAAACTACTTGACTGGTTAACTCAATTTATCAGCCAGAAACATACCTGTAAAACTGCTGGACTGGTTAACTCAATTCATAAGCCAGAAACATACCTGTAAAACTGCTGGACTGGTTAACTCAATTCATAAGCCAGAAACATACCTGTAAAACTGCTGGACTGGTTAACTCAATTCATAAGCCAGAAACATACCTGTAAAACTACTTGACTGGTTAACTCAATTCATAAGCCAGAAACATACCTGTAAAACTGCTGGACTGGTTAACTCAATTCATAAGCCAGAAACATACCTGTAAAACTGTTTGACTGGTTAACTCAATTCATAAGCCAGAAACATACCTGTAAAACTGTTTGACTGGTTAACTCAATTCATAAGCCAGAAACATACCTGTAAAACTGCTGGACTGGTTAACTCAATTCATAAGCCAGAAACATACCTGTAAAACTGCTGGACTGGTTAACTCAATTCATAAGCCAGAAACATACCTGTAAAACTGCTGGACTGGTTAACTCAATTCATAAGCCAGAAACATACCTGTAAAACTGCTGGACTGGTTAACTCAATTCATAAGCCAGAAACATACCTGTAAAACTACTTGACTGGTTAACTCAATTCATAAGCCAGAAACATACCTGTAAAACTGCTGGACTGGTTAACTCAATTCATAAGCCAGAAACATACCTGTAAAACTGCTGGACTGGTTAACTCAATTCATAAGCCAGAAACATACCTGTAAAACTGCTGGACTGGTTAACTCAATTCATAAGCCAGAAACATACCTGTAAAACTGCTGGACTGGTTAACTCAATTCATAAGCCAGAAACATACCTGTAAAACTGCTGGACTGGTTAACTCAATTCATAAGCCAGAAACATACCTGTAAAACTGCTGGACTGGTTAACTCAATTCATAAGCCAGAAACATACCTGTAAAACTGCTGGACTGGTTAACTCAATTCATAAGCCAGAAACATACCTGTAAAACTGCTGGACTGGTTAACTCAATTCATAAGCCAGAAACATACCTGTAAAACTGCTGGACTGGTTAACTCAATTCATAAGCCAGAAACATACCTGTAAAACTGCTTGACTGGTTAACTCAATTCATAAGCCAGAAACATACCTGTAAAACTGCTGGACTGGTTAACTCAATTTATAAGCCAGAAACATACCTGTAAAACTGCTGGACTGGTTAACTCAATTCATAAGCCAGAAACATACCTGTAAAACTGCTGGACTGGTTAACTCAATTCATAAGCCAGAAACATACCTGTAAAACTGCTGGACTGGTTAACTCAATTCATAAGCCAGAAACATACCTGTAAAACTGCTGGACTGGTTAACTCAATTCATAAGCCAGAAACATACCTGTAAAACTGCTGGACTGGTTAACTCAATTCATAAGCCAGAAACATACCTGTAAAACTGCTGGACTGGTTAACTCAATTCATAAGCCAGAAACATACCTGTAAAACTGCTGGACTGGTTAACTCAATTCATAAGCCAGAAACATACCTGTAAAACTGCTGGACTGGTTAACTCAATTCATAAGCCAGAAACATACCTGTAAAACTGCTGGACTGGTTAACTCAATTCATAAGCCAGAAACATACCTGTAAAACTGCTGGACTGGTTAACTCAATTCATAAGCCAGAAACATACCTGTAAAACTGCTGGACTGGTTAACTCAATTCATAAGCCAGAAACATACCTGTAAAACTGCTGGACTGGTTAACTCAATTCATAAGCCAGAAACATACCTGTAAAACTGCTGGACTGGTTAACTCAATTCATAAGCCAGAAACATACCTGTAAAACTGCTGGACTGGTTAACTCAATTCATAAGCCAGAAACATACCTGTAAAACTGCTGGACTGGTTAACTCAATTCATAAGCCAGAAACATACCTGTAAAACTGCTGGACTGGTTAACTCAATTCATAAGCCAGAAACATACCTGTAAAACTGCTGGACTGGTTAACTCAATTCATAAGCCAGAAACATACCTGTAAAACTGCTTGACTGGTTAACTCAATTCATAAGCCAGAAACATACCTGTAAAACTGCTGGACTGGTTAACTCAATTCATAAGCCAGAAACATACCTGTAAAACTGCTGGACTGGTTAACTCAATTCATAAGCCAGAAACATACCTGTAAAACTGCTGGACTGGTTAACTCAATTCATAAGCCAGAAACATACCTGTAAAACTGCTGGACTGGTTAACTCAATTCATAAGCCAGAAACATACCTGTAAAACTGCTGGACTGGTTAACTCAATTCATAAGCCAGAAACATACCTGTAAAACTGCTTGACTGGTTAACTCAATTTATAAGCCAGAAACATATCTGTACATGTCGTGGGGGGGCGGGGGGGGGGGGGGGGGGGGGGGGGGGGGAAACTGCTTGACTGGTTAACTCAATTTTTAAGCCAGAAACATACCTGTACATGTCGTGGGGGGAAAAACTGCTTGAATGGTTAACTCAATTTATCAGCCAGAAACATACCTGTAAAACTGCTGGACTGGTTAACTGAATTTATAAGCCAGAAACATACCTGTACATGTCGGAGGAAAAAACTGTTTGACTGGTTAACTCAATTTATAAGCCAGAAACATACCTGTAAAACTGCTGGACTGGTTAACTGAATTTATAAGCCAGAAACATACCTGTAAAACTGCTGGACTGGTTAACTCAATTTATCAGCCAGAAACATACCTGTACATGTCGGAGGAAAAAACTGTTTGACTGGTTAACTCAATTTATCAACCAGAAAAATACCTGTAAAACTGCTGGACTGGTTAACTCAATTTATAAGCCAGAAACATACCTGTACGTGTCGGCGGGAAAAAAAACACTGCTTGACTGCTTAACTTTTTTGTGTTTGTTGTTTGTTGCTTTTTTCTTTTTCTTTTTCTTTTTTTTTTCTTCACAGAAGCATGAATGTGGTTGATAGGAGTTTTCGTTGGCAATTGATTTTGAACTGAATGTTGTCGCAAAAACTATCAAACGTGTACGGATAATGCTGCATCATGTGAATATGATAACATATTCCGTGTAGTATCTAAATCAAATAGTTTGAGCATACATCTTATAACATCAATAAAGCTTTACCGTAGTCGATCCTGAATGAATTTCAGAGAAAACCAATAGCATGCTGGTTTTTGGGTTTGTTTGGGTTTTTTTGTTTTGTTTTTTTGTATTCAAATAAATAGTTTGTTAATGTATTATATTAATAAACATTTACAGAAAGTCGATCATTGATAAATTGCGGAGAAAAACAAAAGGAATCATGTAGACCTACTTATAGTTTACGTAGGCCTAACTAATCTTTTTTTCTTTCTCGAGGCCTGAATAAGCGCTTTGGGTTACGCTGCTGGTCAGGCATCTGCTTGGCAGATGTGGTGTAGCGTATATGGATTTGACCGAACGCAGTGACGCCTCCTTGAGCTACTGATACTGATACTAACTAATCGACTAACATTGATATTAATAATGAGAGAGAGAGAGACAGAGAGAGAGAGAGAATAAAATAAAGTCAATACATTTAAGACACTAAGAATGAACATAAAGACGCTAGGGCTGAATCTCCATGTATGAAATAAAAAATAAAAAAAACGATGACGGCAGCACCTATGGGCCAGACTTCATACAGACAAGAAGATGCCACAGTTGCCAGTATTTTCTCCCCCTCCGCTAGACCTTGAGTGGTGGTCTGGACGCTAGTCATTCGGGTGAGACGATAAACCGAGGTCCCGTGTGCAGCATGCACTTAGCACACGTAAAAAAAAAATTAAAATAAAAAAAAAACGGTAAAAAAAAAGAGAAAAAAATAAAGGTTGTCCCTGGCAAAATTCCCTTGAAAAAAAATACTTTGATAGTAAAACAAATACACTTGCAGAAAAAAAAAACCCAAAAAACAAAACAAAACAAAAAAGCAACAACAAAAAATCTCTCACTGTAGCGACACGCTCTCCTTGGGACTGAAAAGCAGCTTGAATTTTACACAGAGGAATTTGTTGTGACAAAAGAAGTAATGATACAATTAGATCGATTTTGTGTCACTAATCGATCGACACACTAACCTGACTGACTGACTGACCGGCTGATTGATTATGTGACCAGTCAGCCTACACTGACTCTTATCATGGTGATGTTTCTACACCTGTAGCAAATTGTACTTTGAAGAAACACGGTTGATGAAAACGTGATCTTCGCTGTGTCCCCACCTCTATCTCTTTTTCTTTATTATTAGAAAACAACAATAACAACATAAAACAAAAACAAATCTAATCAGTTGGGTTGTTTTTGTTTTTTTGTTTGTTTGTTTTTTTAACCAATCGGAGCTTCCTATCCGCGGCATCATCACCGTCAGACGACACTCCAACGCCGGCCCCCGTGATGCGCACCGATGCATGAATAATGTGGTCACGCTTCTCAGACAACAACCGAAGCATGTCCGCTGTGTGTGCCCAAGACTTCATCCACACAGTGAGCGACCTAATCACCCTTTATTCAGCACGGACAACGTCGTCCAACAGCTGATTAAGAGCGGGGGCCTCCCCTCTCCGCTTTCAACACCAGCGTCTCCCTTACCCTACCCCACCCACCCCATCCCCGACTGAACCTCATTGGTTTTAAAGCTCCCCTGCCGGGCTGCGCGCGCACCGCCACGGGCGGTAATGCTCACTTCCAAAGTTCAGCGTCAGCAGACACAGTAGCCGAGCGGGAAGAACGCAAACAGAATAATGCAGACTACCACTTGACCCCGGGGCGTTTTTTGCTGTGCAACTTGCAACGACCCCACGAACTGAAAGTAGTGCCGGGAAGAGCTGAAAGTGGAGGGAAAGAGAAAGAGGTTGCTGCAGTGATCAACTGACTGCCGAGTTTAGAGTGCTGATTGAGTCGCTCTTTCACTGACTGACTGAGCGGGGTCTGAAAATTTCAGTGTGGGGCTAGTTCTGCACTGTT
>NC_134880.1:52001443-52006443 GCF_041734735.1 Babylonia areolata | reverse complement strand
TGTGTGTATGTGTGTGTGTGTGTGTGTGTGTGTGTGTGTGTGTGTGTGTGTGTGTGTGTGTTTTGGTGTGTGTGTGTTTTGTGTTTTGGTGTGTGTGTGGTGTGTGGTGTGTGTGTGTGTGTGTGTGTGTGTTGGTGTGTGTGTATGTATATATATGTGTGTGTGTGTGTGTGTGTGTGTGTGTGTGTGTGTGTGTGTGTGTGTGTGTGTTGTTGTTGTTGTTGTTGTTGTGTTTCCTGACGGCGTGTGGGAGGATTTGGCATGCTAGTTAAAGTCACCGGTAATTGTCTATTTCCGGGAATACGAGAACGGCGGGAGATTGCTGGAGGTTGTTTAAAACACTGAACAAGAAACAGCGTTATGTTCTTTATATTTGGCTTTAAGGCCAGACACTACAGTCAAATAACGACTTTTTTTCCCCTCCGAGTATATCTCTCTTTTTTTTCTTTCTTTTTTTTTGTCTACTAGGTGTATCATCACTTGTGGATCACAAAAAAGTGTTCTTAGATTTCTGTGAATACCTGTTGCAATGGAAAGAAATCATGATCAAAATGGCCGCCAAACAATGTATCAAAGAAATCGGGTTTGTGGTCCATGTGGTGTATGCAGACATTTTTTGTTATGTGGACTTGATACACAATGACATTATCTTCATTTTCACGTGAGATTGTGTTGATTCTTTAGTTATTGTTTTGTTGTTGTTGTTGTTGTTTTTGTTTTTTTGGGGGGGTATTAATTTTTGAAATTTTGGGTATTGCGAAATCCTCAAAATTTACAATGGGCAAAAAGATTGGAACTGCAAGAATTAAAACCCATAGAATATTAAAACCTTCTGGTTGCTGAACTTTAATGAAATGAGATTAGCATGGCATAATTATTTAAAATGCTTTTTTTAAAAAAAGAAAAAAAAGTGGCAAGACATTTTTGTTGAACACAAAAGTAATGCCGTCCCAAAGAAGAGGAAAAGAGAATGGCGAGCAGTGACCGACTACCTGACCTGTAAGCTCATTCATATTTCAGTAAGGCGTCAACCCTTTTACTGACACACGCACAGACACACTCTCGTCATTAGCAGTAACGGGGTGATCTCTATGGTTGACCGACACAGTCCTATAGAGAGAGAGAAAAAAAAACCCTGACTTTTTACACGTATTAGCTTTCGCTGTCATGGTCAGTCGATAGAGTAACAACCCCTACACACTCCTCTGATAAAGAAGCCAAAAGCAAACATAGTCTCGGACATTATGCAAGAATGAAAATAACAATAACAATAACGATAACAACAAAAACATAGACTCTTATAGTCAGAAAAGTCACTGATATATTTCGTTTAGTTCGGCACTGAATTTGGCATCCCGGTTTTCTGGCTAAAGATTTCTTTCATATGAAAACCATTGAAATCCCTTACAAAAACAAAAAACGAAACAACAGCACACCCCCCCCCCCCCCCCCCTCCCCCACCCCCCACAAACAACTATAATGACCCTTCCGAAAATAGGTGAGTGTTTTGGGGGTTCTTTTTTTCTGAGTAGCAGATGGTGACCGACTACACTAAATGAACGCGAAGGAAAATCGCAAGAGCAGCATTGCGCATTTGTAAATGATTAATATTCTTCTTTTTTTTTTTCAAAGTCCACTACGCCACCATGCTACGACACTAAATGGAGACTGTGGACTTTCTGCAGTGTTGAATTTCATGTCCCGGACGCGATAAACATCGTGCATACAGCAGCACTCACTCCACGTGTCGAGTGTCGGTTACATCCCTGTCTGTCTGTCCGTCTGCCTGCCTGCCTGCCTGTCTGTCTGTCCGTCTGTCTGCCTACCAGTCTTGTCTGTCCGTCTGCCTGCCTGCCTCTCTGTCTGTCTGTTTGTCTGCCTGCCTGTCTGTCTGTCAGTCTGCCTGCCTGCCTGCCTGCCTGCCTGTCTGTCTGTTTGTCTGCCTGTCTGTCTGTCTGTTTGTCTGCCTGCCTGCCTGCCTGCCTGTCTGTCTGTTTGTCTGCCTGTCTGTCTGTCTGTTTGTCTGCCTGTGTTTCATAGGTGATCGGGGAGTACGGATGCATGTGCTAGCATTGTGTTTTGTTTTGTTTTGAATCATTTTCTTTCAAACACTTCTTTGCTTCTTTGGTTTACGTCCGTCTTTTGTGGCAAGGGCTGGATGTAGAAAAAAAAAAGCATGTTCTTTGTTTAATCATTTACCCTCGTTAATAAAGAAATTTTCTTGTCATTTCTTATCCTGTGTGTCTGTGTGTGTGTGTGTGTGTGTGTGTGTGTGTGTGACCATCTTTTCTCTGTTTTTACAATGTCTTTTTGTGCATGTTGTATTCAACTGAAATATCTTCAAACACACACACACACACACACACACACACACACACACACACACACACACACACACACACACACACACACACACACACACACACACACACACACACAAAACGTACGCAAAAGCAGACAAATCAAAACAAAACAAAACAAAAAACAAAAAACAAAAAAAGCGCAAATTAAAAAAAACCTGCAAATACAATGCATACAGTCACCCATACAAACCACATTTCCGATTTCTACTCGGAAAAGCAAGGCTAATAAACAGAACAAAAAAGACCTATCCTTATCTATTCAGTTTCATTTGGCACCAAAGCGTGGTATCTTAACTTTCAGGCAACACAGAGATGTTATGGATGATGATGTTGTTGTTTTCTTTGTTTTTGTTTTAATTGTTTGGTTGGTTAGTTGTTTGTTTTTTGTTTGTTTGTGTTTTTTGTTGTTGTTGTTGTTGTTTGTTTTGTTGTTTTTTGTTGTTGTTGTTTGTTTGTTGTTGTTTGTTTGTTGTTGTTTGTTTTGTTGTGTTGTTTTTTTGTTTTCGTTTTGTTGTTGTTTTGTTGTTGCTGGTTTTGGGGGGTAAATAACGACAAACAAAAACCGTTCTGATCGTCATCAATAGAAGCAGCCAAGACAACAGTAACGACCGCGAAACAGGAATGAAACAAACAAACAAACAAAAAAACAACAAAACACACACACACACACACACACACACACACACACACACACACACACACACACACACACACACACACACACACACAAAGTGCTGAGCTGGATTGTTAAAAAAAAAAATGATACTAACTTCTTCTTCTTTTTTTTAACTCCGCTCAGCAACATTGAATGGACACTGTCGGGTGCTGTGCGGTGTCAAGTTCTATGCGTCCTGGACACGGTAACATCGTGCTGACAGTCAGCAGCGTGGTGGGTTTGACGAGTTCTTCAGCTGTCCGCTTAGTCCGCGATACGGCGCACGGCCAGATTCGTTGTTAAAACTCTCTCCATACGAACGGCGAAAGAGACGACGTTAACAGCGTTTCACCACAGTTACCATCATCAAAATATTGCAAGCGGAAGGCTCTTATACTGAAGACGTGAATGTTGACAAAGAATACCACAATTCTTACGACGGAAGCTAAAGGTTGGGTCATTCAGACACCCACTGAACATCCGAGGGGTCTGTGTAGAGGAGAAGAGAGGACTGGCCGTACTGAGTGAGTTAACTCTTTCCATACGAACGGCGAAAGAGACGACGTTAACAGCGTTTCACCACAGTTACCATCATCAAAATATTGCAAGTGGAAGGCTCTCATACTGAAGAGGTGAATGTTGACAAAGAATACCACAATTCTTACGACGGAAGCTAAAGGTTGGGTCATTGAGACACTCACTGGACATCCGAGGGGTCTGTGTAGAGGAGAAGAGAGGACTGGCCGTACTGAGTGAGTTAACTCTCTCCATACGAACGGCGAAAGAGAAGACGTTAACAGCGTATCACCCCAGTTACCACCATCAAAGTATTGCAAGCGGAAGGCTCTCATACTGAAGAGGTGAATGTTGACAAAGAATACCACAATTCTTACGACGGAAGCTAAAGGTTGGGTCATTCAGACACCCACTGAACATCCGAGGGGTCTGTGTAGAGGAGAAGAGAGGACTGGTCGTACTGAGTGAGTTAAGTCGTTGGACAGAGCGTCATTTTTGTCTGTCTATTCTGTTTGTCTCTTCTGTCCGTCTCTAGCTCTTGAATAAAAAACGTTTTGAGTTCTGAGTTCTGTCTCTGTGTCTGCTTCTCTCTCTCTCTCTAATCTCTCCAATAATGTTAAGTCTGTTTTACTCAGTCTGTCTTTGTGGTATATAGCTTCAGACTAAATATCCTTTCTTTGAAATTCAAGTGGAACAGCAAGCTACAATTAACGAATACAGTCATTCGATCATAAAATAAAGTCAAATTTCAGATTTGTGCCTGGAAAAACTGGATAAACACATAAACAAATATATAAACAAGACAGATAATAAATACATACATGAATAAATAAATAAATAAATAAATGAATAAATGATTATTGGATCAACAGGAAAAAACGACATCTGCGATTTCATGAAGGGTTTCCACCACCACCACCACCACCACCACCATCACCCCCTTCCCAAAGAAAACACTCTGACCCTAACCAACAAAAAACAACAGTAACAACTGCAACAACAACGACTACGAAATAAAACATGCATTTATTAGGTTTGGGTTTTGTTATGTGTGTTGTTTTTTTGTTGTTGCTGGTTTTGTTGTTTGTTTGTGTGTGTGTGTGTGTGTGTGTGTGTGCGTGTGTGTGTTTTGTTTGTTTTTTTGGGTTTTTTTTTAGGGGGGGTGTTGTTTTGTTTTTTTAGTATAACAGTTGCTCATAGAAAACCAGAAATGAAATAGATAACCAGATAAATGATAGCGTGCAAGAGCAGGACTGTGCCGCAAAATTATACTATAAAACTGATACGTAAATAAATAAATAAATAAATAAAACGGAAAAAGGAAGGGGAAAAAAAACCCCACCTTTGCTCGACAATATTGAACATTGCAAACAGGGTTTTTCTCCAGTTCAGTTCAGTTACTCAAGGACAAATACATAATTATTGTACGCTACACCACATCTTGTTCTCTTTTTTTTCTTTTTCTT
>NC_134880.1:51978943-51998943 GCF_041734735.1 Babylonia areolata | reverse complement strand
TACGCCCCCACACACATACCCCTTCTGCCGATTCCTCCCACGCTCTCCCACCCACACACCCCCTCCCCCACCCCCTCCACCCCGTGTCGCCTCTCCATATTGTTTATGAATCTCGTTTTTTTTTGTTGTTTTTTTTGTGTTTTTGTTGTTGTTTTTTTGGGGTTTTTTTTGTGGTTTGTGTGTGTGTGTGTGTGTGTGTGTGTGTGTGTGTGTGTGTGTGTGTGTGTGTGTGTGTGTGTGTTTTGTTTTTGATTGTTTTGTTTTTGTTGTTGTTGTTGTTTTTTCGATTGATATATTTTGTAGCTCTCTCCACAAATTCATGAAACAATTGAACAAAAGTACCCCCCCCCACCCCCAACCACCCCCAAGGGAAAAAAAAAAGAACAAAAGACAACCAAACATCGGTAGACAGAAAGAGGAAGCGAAAAAGCCAACAAAACCATCAACACGACAAATACAAGCAATGTCATTTTACAATATCGATTCCGGGTGCGTACGAATGTATAATTCTGTCGCGTAATCATAACACACACACACACACACACACACACACACACACACACACACACACACACACACACACACACACACACAAAAGATGGAAAGGAAGAAAGAAAGAAACAACAAAGCCACAACCACATCACGATAACAAGATCTGTTTTAATTTTCCAGTATCGATTTGGGTGATTACCGGACTGTACTGAGAATTTCCTTGCGTGATCACAACCGTATAATCTAAACTTTCTTTTCTTTTTTATTTTTTTTTTATTTTAATTTTTTTTTTTTTACTTCTTCATTTTAGACTTCATCAATGTAAACATCGTTGTTGTTGTTTTTTTCAACACGTGCATATAAACATGTACACCTACTTACCAAATACTCACATATCACATGTGTATGTATAGACGTATGAAAACACAAAAGCAGCCTACTTAGTTTCAGTTGCAGTCTTCTTTAGGGCTTCACGGCGCGCGCAGTTAACCTGTATGCCACACCGTGCACCTTCGGAGCCGTTTACCCAAACACATGAAAAGTATTAAAAATCGTTATTGGAAGAGAAAAAAAATTCAAGAAACTGGAAAAAAAAAAAAAAAATTTGCAGTGCCCTGTTGGGGACTCGAACCTCTCACCCTCAGATTAAAAGTCTGATGCTCTACCGACTGAGCTAATCGGGCCCAAAGCATTTTTTTGCACACTAATATACAGATATGTCTATAGGTGGGTGCGAACATTCATGACAAATATCTTATACACACAGGTCGGAAATAATAAATTATAATTATGTATGTGTTTTTTTTAATGGCAGATTGGTAAATAACTGGGTTCAAAATGTTGAGTTATTAATTCCAACGATGGATATTAATGATCCTATCAGTGATAGATTTGACACCATTAACTCTCTCCATACGAACGGCGAAAGAGACGACGTTAACAGCGTTTCACCCAAATTACCATCATCAAACTATTGCAAGTGGAAGGCTCTTCTAGTGAAGAGGTGAATGTTGACAAAGAATACCACAATTCTGACGACGGAAGCTAAAGGTTGGGTCATTCAGACACCCACTGGACATCCGAGGGGTCTGTGTAGAGGAGAAGAGAGGACTGGCCGTACTGAGTGAGTTAAAATGTAGAAATACGATGGCGTGGTAACCGGTTCCATCAGTGGAACTGAAACAACAAAATGTACTAATTGATATGAACGACGGTGACCACGATGCTTTTAGTGGTGGTGTCTGCAATCATAAAGATGATGAACAACTATATTAATAACAATGATAATATGAATTCTTCATTCTTAAGTTCCTCGTTCATGGGTTGCAACTCCTACATTCACTTGTATGTACACGTGTGGGCTTTTACGAGTATGACCGTTTTTTTACCCCGCCATGTAGGCAGCCACACTCCGTTTTGTAATATAAATACTAACGATATTAATGATCATCATTATCATTAATAATGATAATAATGATGGTGGTGATAATAATCAAGTGATGTCGACAGTATGATAAAGATGATGACACTGAGTAATAAACCAGTGAATGCAAACGCGATTGATTCCGAGTAAACTCTGAAGAGACGCAAGCTGATATGGTTTGGACACAACACTCGACACACCAGCTTGTCCAAAACAATCATGCAAGGCACCATCGAGGGCGGGAGAAGAAGAGGAAGACAGCGGAAGAACTGGCATGAGAACATCAAACAATGGACCGGACTCCACACACGTGAGCTGCTGCCAGCGGCTGCCGACAGAGACAGATGGAGAAGGGAGGTTGCGTCTGCGGTCCTCAGGCTTCCCCCAACGACTACTTTGTAGTTATGGGCCTGAGGTTGAGGTTGAGGTTGAGGTTGAAACACGGGTATCCGTGATTTGTTAGTTTGACGTGATCAGTTTCATGATGAGTCACTGAAGTCAACAAGCAGTTAGAAAGAGGGAAATTGTGCAGTCTGATCGTTAATGCATTCAGTTCCTTCTTAAAAGTCCAAACATTTAAACACTCTTCTTCTTCTGCGTTCACTCGTATGCACACGAGTGGGCTTTTGCGTGTATGACCGTTTTTACCCCGCCATGTAGGCAGCCATACTCCGCTTTCGGGGGTGTGCATGCTGGGTATGTTCTTGTTTCCATAACCCACCGAACGCTGATATGGATTACAGGATCTTTAACGTGCGTATTTGATCTTCTGCTTGCATATACACACGAAGGGGGTTCAGGCACTAGCAGGTCTGCACATATGTTGACCTGGGAGATCGTAAAAATCTCCACCCTTTACCCACCAGGCGCCGTCACCGTGATTCGAACCCGGGACCCTCAGATTGACAGTCCAACGCTTTAACCACTCGGCTATTGCGCCCGTCATTTAAACACTCAAAACTGAATGAGTGGCTCAAGACTTGAGAAACTTGAACGCGACCTGTCCAAGTGGAGAACAGTGCGTTTACACGTGTCAGTTTTGATGTTAAAGTGATACACAATACAGTGACTGCAAATATAAAAACAATGCAATTCAACGCATTGTACTACAGTATAAAACAACACAACGCACTACAAACAATAACTTTACGATTCTTGGAGCCGCGCCCAACCGAAGCCATCACCCCGCCCCCCCTCCTCCCCCCCCCTCCTCCTCCCCCACCCCACACACACTCACCCCTCTCCCGATTCTTTTTTCTCACTCCCTCTTTCTTTCTCATTTCCGATGAATAATGCGGTCGGTTGTTACAAAAAATCATATCCTTAGGCATATAAAGATAACAGCGTATGGTTCTTTGTCGGAAGATTGCATTTCACTTTCTGTTTTTTTTTCTCTTTCAAGAGGCTCAGAGGGAAACTGTTTATGATTACCGTTCGATTTTCCCCCCTTTAAGTAAGCCCACTGCGCGGTTCTAATTTGATCGATCTGTGACAGGCAGAGTGTGCTGTCAATCTTCAGCCATTGCACAGGACCCCAAGAAGGCTATTCTCTACAGTCGATTGGTAATTGCACGCGCGTGCGTTCGCCGGAGAGATGCCCGTTGTAATAGTGTCAGTCGATGGGCTCATCACGTGCTAGTAATCTATAGACTCCTGCAAAACAGAGATAGTAGGAAACTAACAAGAAAACTCGCAAGGTAAAAAGTTATGCTGCTGGACGATTAGAAAAACTAAATTCTTATAAAAAAAAAATAATAATAAAAAAGTTAAGCTGACCCAATGATCTGATACGACATAACTTTGCTCCACTAGCGATCAATACACTGTCAATGAATATAATGAATGGAATCCCTCTCACTCAAGAATTTTAACCAAAATCAAGCAGTTCAGTGCTGTTGTTTTTGTTTTTTAAATACCATTTTCGGTTGTTGTGCTGTCAATAGATATGATAAAAAGAAGTACACTAACTCGGGCAATTATTTCTGTCATATTTTCAGGTCTATAAACATTATTTTTCATATCTGTTCGTGCTGTTACCGACTGCAATCTATCGTTTTAGTCTGAAATTCCGAAGATGAAAAAGGACTAAATGCACAAGTAATGTATACAGCTGTATTCAAACTTTAGTTTGTAATATAGTTATCTCAATTTTCTTCTTTTTTTCTGTATCGCAGACAAATATCGTTGAAAACTTTACAAAAGTCAGTGATAGGTGTATAATTATGAAATTCAGTTTCAGTTTCAGTAGCTCAAGGAGGCGTCACTGCGTTCGGACAAATCCATATACGCTACACCACATCTGCCAAGCAGATGCCTGACCAGCAGCGTAACCCAACGCGCTTGTGAGAGCAAAAACAGATTCGGATATATGAAATCGGTTGGTGGAAATACTGATTAGTTAAATCGGTCGGTGGATTTGACAATCACAGATTGACATAAGTTTACATTTGGGCCAACAGCAAAGTGAGAGCTGTATTAATCAATAGTTTCTCCTGTCAATGGGAAACCATTTACAGCTTCGTCTTTTCAAACTAGGAGGCAAAATTGCACTGGCTCTTAGTGCTGCAGTCTTGTGGGCTAGTTGGCCTTTGGGAACCATCCCAGCGCCGACTGTCTTAAAACTCTCTTGGCCGAGAGAGTGGGGATGTACTTGGGCAAGACACTGTCCACTATAATCAAATTCTAGCCTAAATAGTCGGAACAGCAGTTGCCTCCTCTGCTGTTCTGATGGTCATAGTCGGACACGACTGACTATCATATATATATATATATATATATATATATATATATATATATATATATATATATATATATATATATACACACACACTTTTTAACAGTTTTGAAACAGTGGAAAGACAGAAATGATACGCCTACCTTACCTCTCGAATATTGTGCCTGTTTGATATAGCTCTTTTTATCAGCTTATTGATTTACAATATCAAAATGATACAAATAAATTCATTTCCTTTTACTCCAGTCGATCCTAGCAAACGGATCGGATTAATTTTTCAGTCATGTCTTTACTCTCTAAGCTCAACTGACAGTGGATATGAACCACTTCTAAACTTACCCCTGCGTCCCCTGATTTCGAAACAACACCTTTTATGCTGAATTAGAGCGCATTTTAGACAAGAGAGAGAGAGGTGGGGGTGGGGGGGGGGGATTTTCGTGACATTGATGACTGCACTATCTGAATTGTTTGTTGTTGTTTTTTTGTGTGTGTGTGTTTTTTTTATCAACTGTTATCCCAGCAGTACTGTCTGCTTATCACTGAAGTCCTATGAGAAGATGAGATGGGTTGAAACAGAAAATAAAACGCGCTCCATGTTGTCTGTGTCCTGTTTGTCTGTCTGTCTGTCTGTCTGTCTGTTCGTGTACTGGACGAGCTGAAGAGTCAGTGTGCATCAGCCCCAGGGAGGTGGGGGGGGGAAGGGGGGGGGGGAGATGGTAGAGACTCAAGACTGAAGACTGAATTTTTGATTTGTTTGTTTTTATGTTGGACACGTGCTGTTGCCAAAAAGCAAATCTCTGTACCTAAGTATGACAAAATAAAGTATGTGTATTGTACTGTATTGTGAATATTTTATTGTCAATATACGTGTACAGAAATTCATTCACTGTTCGACATGTACAAACATTGAAATAAAACGTAAAGTTCTAAGCTGGGGTTGGAATCAACGACTGCTCTCTATGTCTGATGATTTTTTCGGTTCTTGGGTACTGGTGGTGGGAAGGTTTCGTTGGGAAGATTCCCCATCTACATTCAGTTACAGACAGTATTCCATGCACTTTCTGGAACTTCTGTGCTAGAAATTTCCTCATTTCTATCGACCACCCTTTTTTTCCTCTCTCTCTTTCTTTCTTTCTTTCTTTCTCTCTTTTATATTTTTCTTTTCTTTTCTTTTTCGTTTTCTTTTTCCCTTCCTTTCTTATTTTCTTCCTTATCGGTTTTTGACACTCACAAACCATACTTTTTTCGAGTCACTCCGTGGACGCGACAGGATCTTTCTTTTATCATTTTTATTGGGTTGTGTATTTTCATCAAATGTGAGTTCACAATTTTAGCAGAGTGTACCTTTCTTCTTCTTCTTCTTCTTAAACCCTTTAGATTTCAGAACGAAATGACTGTTTATTTTTGTATACGCTGATAACAAAGTCGACGGAACGGTAGTGCTAAAGGCGTGTACCTCTTCTATTCATAGGATGCTTTTTCGGCTGTAAATGTACCTGATTTTCTTTACCAAGATTTTCCCGAAGGTTTGATATTACTTGTGTGGTTTGGCGCGGTTGTGATTTAGTAGGTGTTGTTTTGGTTTTTTGCCTATGAATTACTGTAGTCGCGATGTCGCCTTGTGCAGTTGGCTGACCTGTTCTTTGATTCACGAAACGTAGAAATATGTGGTATTTCGGGTTTTTTGTTGTTGTTGTTGTTTTTGTTGTGTGTGTGTGTGTGTGTGTGTTTTGTTTTGTTTTTTTTGTTGTTTTGTTGTTGTTCGTTTAAGAGGCACAGCGTTTTGCATGGTGAACGGAACGTAAAATTGCATGCCGTTGCTATGGCAAACATCGGTGATGTTTTCATCCACATGGAGTGTGGAGGAGGAGAGAGAAGAATGTTGTCTGAAATGCTTTTGTTTCTGCACTTACACTTGTGACTCTTGGTTTTGTCAGTGAAGGATTCTCATCTACAGACGAGGATCCCGTGGATCATCTCTAGAAAATATTCATCGTGTGTGTGTGTGTGTGTGTGTGTGTGTGTGTGTGTGTGTGTGTGTGTGTGTGTGTGTGTGTGTGATTTTTTTTTTAAATAGTATTTTATATCTGTTTCGTTTTCCTTCGCAATAAACAATAAAGAGTGGTAACTCTCTCAATGTACAAGGTACACAACTTCAAGCCAATGCTGCTTATGCTACCAATTCAGCTGGCACACAGGTAAATAAAAGGTACATTGGAGCAAACCCTGACACTTCCTCCCCCTCATTATCACCGTTATCATTGTCTCTGTCAACCAGAACCACCATGGACATGTCATCCGAAGCGAGAGCCCCCACCACCACCACCACTGTCCCAGCCTTGATGGAGCACTCCCCTCCCCACCAGCCCTTCCTCTCACCCACCACCAGCTCCCAGCGAGAGGAGCCTCGCTGCCAGCCGCTCCCTCCCCTCCCCTCCTCCCCCGTCCCCCTCCCCACCCCCGTGCCCCCGGCGGGCAGCCCCCGGTCCCCCCAGGACTGGAGCCAGGCTGCAGCCCCCGCGCCACAGTCGTCCACTGCGGCTTCTGGCGTTGGCAATGGCCGTCAGAACCAGGTGAGAATAACAAAGGTGTGTACAATATGCTTTATCTCACCGCGAATTACGAAAATAATTTATGGTCTTAGTAAAAATAAAGAATGAAAAATAGTTTAAAGAAGGCGTTGGCAATAGCCATCAGAACCAGGTGTGTACAAAAAGGCTCATCTCACCATGAAACACGAAAATAGGGTCTTGATTTTTTTTTTTTAATGTTTAAAGCAGGTGTTGGCAATAACCGTCAGAATAACAAAGATGCGTGTATAATAAGTTTCATCTCACAACGAAATACGAAAATAGGGTCTTGGTAAAAATATGTTTAAAGTAAGCGTTGACAATAGCCGTCAGAATCAGGTGATAATAACAAAGATGATGCAATAATATATACGGTTCATCTCACCATTAAACACGGAAATGGGGTATTGTTAGAAAAAATGTTTAAAGTAGGCATTGGCAATAGCCGTCAGAACCAGGTCAGAGAATAACAAAGACATGTGTACAGTAAGGTTCATCTCATCAGGAAACACGAAAGCTGGGTCTTGGTAAAAATAAAGATTGAAAAAAAGTTTAAAGAAGGCGTTGACAATAACCGTCAGAATCAGGTGAGAATAACGAAGACATGTGTACAATAACGTTTATCTCACCGTGAATTACGAAAATAATTTATGGTCTTGGTAAAAAGACACATCTGGTGTACAAGAAGGCTCATCTCACCATGAAACACGAAAATAGGGTCTTGATATAAAAAAAAATGTTTAAAGCAGGTGTTGGCAATAACCGTCAGAATAACAAAGATGTGTGTATAATAAGGTTCACCTCACTACGAAACACGAAACTAGGGTCTTGGTAAAAAGGTGTTTAAAGCAGGCGTTGACAATAGCCGTCAGAATCAGGTGATAATAACAAAGATGAGTGCAATAATATATACGGTTCATTTCACCATTAAACACGGAAATAAGGTCTTGTTAGAAAAAAACATGTTTAAAGTAGGCATTGGCAATAGCCGTCAGAATCAGGTGATAAAAAGACACAAAGATGTGTACAATAATATATACGGTTCATCTCACCATTAAACACGGAAATGGGGTATTGTTAGAGAAAAAATGTTTTAAGTTGGCGTTGGTAATAGCCGTCAGAACCAGGTAAGAGAATAACAGACATGTGTACATCTCATCATGAAACACGAAAGCAGGGTCTTGGTAAAAAAAAAAAAAAAAATTAAGTTTAAAGTATGCGTTGGCAATAGCCGTGAGAATCAGGTGAGAGAATAAGAAAGATGTGTGCAATAAGGTTTACCTCACCATGAAACACAAAAATGGGGTCTTGGTAAAAAGAAATGTTTAAAGTTTGTTTCTGTTCAAAACACACAGTTTCTTCTTCTTTTTGTTTTTCAGTTGCAGTTTCTCAAGGAGGCGAGACCCCGTTCGGACAAATCCATACACGCTAGACCACATCTACTCTGCAGATGCCAGACCAGCAGCGTAACCCAACGCGCTTAGTCAGGCCTTGAGTGCCTGAAGATCACTTTGTTGTATTTGCATTTCATTCGGGCTGCTCTCCCCAGGGAGAGCGCGTCGCTACACTACAGCGCCACCCATTTTTTTGTATTTTTTCCAGCGTGCAGTTTGAGTTGTTTTTCCTGTCGAAGTGGATTTTTCTACAGAATTTTGCCAGGAACAACCCTTTCGTTGCCGTGGGTTCTTTTACGTGCGCTAAGTGCATGCTGCACACGGGACCTCGGTTTATCGTCTCATCCGAATGACTAGCGTCCAGACCACCACTCAAGGTCTAGTGGAGGGGGAGAAAATATCGGGCGGCCGAGCTGTGATTCGAACCAGCGCCGCGCTCAGATTCTCTCGCTTCCTAGGCGGACGCGTTATCTCTAGGCCAACAATCAGAGTGGATTTTGTTTACAGAATTTTGCACACGGGACCTCGGTTTATCGTCTCATCCGAATGACTAGACCCAGTTTGATTTCCCAGTCAAACTTGACACAAAGGGCGAGACTGGAATTTGTACCCAGACCATCACGGAAATTGTACAGACAGATAAGCGTCTTAACCACTCTGACTCCTTTCTCTAAAACACACAATAAAACAGCCAGAAAAGGCGTATGAAGATTTAATGCTTCTGCGTGGAAAACATTACCTTGATAAATGTTTAAAGTTTGTTTGCGTTTAAAGACGGGCGCAATAGCCGAGTGGTTAAAGCGTTGGACTGTCAATCTGAGGGTCCCGGGTTCGAATCACGGTGACGGCGCCTGGTGTGTAAAGGGTGGAGATTTTTACGATCTCCCAGGTCAACATATGTGCAGACCTGCTAGTGCCTGAACCCCCTTCGTGTGTATATGCAAGCAGAAGATCAAATACGCACGTTAAAGATCCTGTAATCCATGTCAGCGTTCGGTGGGTTATGGAAACAAGAACATACCCAGCATGCACACCCCCGAAAACGGAGTATGGCTGCCTACATGGCGGGGTAAAAACGGTCATACACGTAAAAGCCCACTCGTGTGCATACGAGTGAACGCAGAAGAAGAAGAAGAAGTTTGCGTTTAAAAAATGACTGAAAAACAACAACAAAAGCAAACACCGGCAACAAAAGCGTAACTAGATTGGGTGCTCTGCGTTTACGTATCTGTAATTTTAAACTGCGCAACCGTGAGCTTTCCATTCAGAAACTGAGAATCAGCAGCAATTAGGAATTTCAAGAGAAGAAAGGATCTGTTTGTTTGAGCGTTTTGTTTTTGTTTTTGTATGTTTGGTTTTGTTTTGGTTTTGTTTTATATGCGAGAAAGGCGAAATATGTGATGAATTTTGTTACGTATACCTATCACAACTTTCATTGTTCACACACACAGGATACGGAAGCTGGAAAGGGTGTTTTGGGGTTGTTGTTGTTGTTTTTTAAACATGTTCTGCATCTCCCAAACGTTAAGAAAAGAATAACATGATCTGTTAATAATGCATACAAGAAAGCGTTTACTGAATTATGAACCTATCTTGATTTACAGTATCAATTTTCACTTTGTGTTTACATTGATGTTAAAAGTTCTAAGACATCATTTGCCGTCTACGTATCTTTTGTTTTTCAGTCTACGTATCTTTCCTTTTGTGATAATCATCTTTATACATTCACTTATTTGTTTGCTTGTTTGTTTGTTTGTTTTTGATTTTTGAATCATTTTATGTTAACGCTTTACACAAATCTGGGGAAGGTTTTGAAGGCCAGCGCTTTAGGTAATTATGCGAGGATCAGACTTTTTACTCTCTTTTTTTTTTTTTTTCTTTTTTTTTTTTTTTTTTTTTTTTTTTTTTTTTTTTTTGACAAAGATATGGTGTTGCGTGTTCGGATCAGTTCACTATGCTTTGACACTCCTTGAAACTGAAATAAATTCTCTCTCTCTCTCTCTCTCTCTCTCTCTCTCTCTCTCTCTCTCTCTCTCTCTCTCTCTCTCTCTCTCTCTCAGCCTCAGATTTCCACGTTCATCTATAAGTTAAGGACACGAGAGACGGGGAACACAAGCACACAAACACCACATATCTTCTTTTGCTTCTTCTTCTTCTCCTCCCTCTTCTTCTCCTCCTCCTCCCTCTTCCTTTTCTCCCCTTCCCTCTTCTTCTTCTTCTCCTCCTCCCTCTTCTTCTTCTCCTCCTCCCTCTTCTTCTTCTTCTTCCCCTCCTCCCTCTTCTTCTTCTCCTCCTCCCTCTTCTTCTTCTTCTCCCCTCCTCCCTCTACTTCTTCTTCTCCTCCTCCTCCCTCTACTTCTCCTCCTCCTCCCTCTACTTCTCCTCCTCCTCCCTCTTCTTCTTCTTCTCCTCCTCCTCCCTCTTCTTCTTCCCTCTTCTCCTCCTCCTCCCTCTTCTTCTTCTCCTCCTTCTCCTCCTTCTTCTTCTCCCCCTCCTTCTCCTCCCTCTTCTTCTTCTCCCCCTTCTCCTCCCTCTTCTTATTCTCCTCCTCCCTCTTCTTCTTCTTCTCCCCTCCTCCCTCTTCTTCTTCTCCTCCCTCTTCTTCTTCTTCTCCTCCTTCTTCTTCTTCCCTCCTCCCTCTTCTTCTTCTTCTCCTCCCTCTTCTTCTTCTTCTCCCCTCCTCCCTCTTCTTCTCCCCCTCCTCCCTCTTCTTCTCCCCCTCCTCCCTCTACTTCTCCCCCTCCTCCCTCTTCTTCTCCTCCTCCTCCCTCTACTTCTCCTCCTCCTCCCTCTACTTCTTCTCCTCCTCCCTCTTCTTCTCCTCCTCCTTCTTCTTATCCTCCCTCTCCCTCAACTCTGTGAAGAGTCACTGGAGCGCCGCACAGAAGAATACACTGCTGTTCACCACTTTTCTATGAATGTTACTCATTTCCACCCACGTTTTTCAGATTCCATCGTCTTCCTCTTCCCCTTAAATTCTGTGAAGTCAGTGGGGCGCTGTATGACATTTTTGACTCACTTGTGTAAACAAAGTGAGTCTATGTTTTAACCCGGTGTTCGGTTGTCTGTGTGTGTGTGTGTGTCTGTGTGTCCGTGGTAAACTTTAACATTGACATTTTCTCTGCAAACACTTTGTCAGTTGACACCAAATTTGGCATAAAAATATGAAAAATTCAGTTCTTTCCAGTCATCTTGTTTAAAACAATATAGCACCTCTGGGATGGGCACACACAAAAATAAAAAAGAAGCCTTATTATATGCAAACTGCATTTACTGTTATATTTATATTTTTTGTATTCTCTAAACTTGGCACTTTGACCTCTTATTCTGACACAACAACAAGAGGACTCATTATTATCATTTTTTGTTCAAACAGGAACTTCTTTTGCTAAGCATGGAATTTTTATTTATTTTGCAAACGTTTTGAAGCAGATAGTAAAAAAAGGGAAATTACTCTGTAATTAATGCTAGGGGACTTAATTTATCACAAGTGAGTCTTGAAGGCCTTGCCTCTCTTGTTCAATACTGTTTTAGTCCCGCATTAGGCAGAAGTATGTTACTCATCTCCACACAAATTTGTCATATTCCATCCTCTCCCTCTTCTTCTTTAAACTCTGTGAAGAATCACTGGGGCGCCACACACAGTTAACTGTTTACCATATTCCTCCAGGTCTGTCGGTTGTGAGTAAAAAATAAATAAATAAATAATAAAGCCTGGGTCTTTTGCAAATAGTTTTCCTGTCCATCTACTACAGTGTTGTCAGTCCATCAGTTTACTTACACACACACACACACACACACACACACACACACACACACACACACACACACACATATATATATATATATATATATATATATATATATATATATATATATATATATAATGGAGTCTCCCGTCGGTCCGACGGATGAGTAGGCAGGCAGGCTTATCTGTCGGCGTGTGTCCTCATATGGGAGATTCTGGACGCGCAGCACTTCCCACAGGTGTTGCAAGGGAAAACGTCTCCAGAAGTATATATATATATATATATATATATATATATATATATATATATATATATATATATATATATATATATATCAGTATCAGTAGCTCAAGGAGGCGTCACTGCGTTCGGACAAATCCATATACGCTACACCACATCTGCCAAGCAGATGCCTGACCAGCAGCGTAACCCAACGCGCTTAGTCAGGCCTTGATAAAAAAAAAATTAAAAAAAAAAAAAAAATATATATATATATATATATATATATATATATATATATATATATATATATAAGCGTACATACATAAATAAATAAATAATAATTATGATTAAAAAAATAAATTATATGTTTATATGTATTTGACTGTGCTTTCATATCTATGAAACTGCGTTTTGGGGGCATATCTGTTATGCATGTGTGGGTGTATGTGTGAATGTGTGTCTTCATGTTTTATATTTATTTGCTTATCTGTCATCATTGTTGTCTTATTTATTTAATTATTTATTTATTATTATTATTATTATTATTATTATTATTATTTTATCATTATTTTCATTGCTACTATATATATATATATATATATATATCAAGCACATCTGCCATAATCGAAACAACCTTTTCCCTCCCGCCCCCACACCTCTCACCCTCCCACCCCTGTGACCCACCCACTCCCCCCTGTGACCCACCCACTCCCCCCTGTGACCCACCCACTCCCCCCTGTGACCCCCCCCCCTGTGACCCCCCCACTCCCCCCCTGTGACCCACCCACTCCCCCCTGTGACCCCCCCCCCCCTGTGACCCACCCACTCCCCCCTGTGACCCACCCACTCCCCCCTGTGACCCACCCACTCCCCCCTGTGACCCACCCACTCCCCCCCTGTGACCCCCCCACCCACCCCCTGTGACCCCCCCACCCCCCCTGTGACCCACCCACTCCCCCTTCTGACCCCCCCCCCTGTGACCCACCCACCCCCCCCTGTGACCCACCCACTCCCCCCTGTGACCCACCCACCCCCCCCCTGTGACCCACCCACTCCCCCCCTGTGACCCCCCCACACCCCCCCTGTGACCCACCCACTCCCCCCCTGTGACCCCCCCACCCCCCCCTGTGACCCCCCCCCCACTCCCCCCTGTGACCCCCCACCCCCCCCCCTGTGACCCCCCCACTCAGGTGAGCCACGTGATGCTGCACGGGATCATGATCGTGTCTCTCAACATCGACGGCAAGGAGCGGCTGTGCCTGGCCCAGATCTCCAACACGCTGCTCAAGGACTACAGCTACAACGAGATCCACAACCGCCGCGTGGCGCTGGGCATCACCTGCGTGCAGTGCACGCCCGTGCAGCTCGAGATCCTGCGCAGGGCCGGCGCCATGCCGGTGTCTTCGCGGCGCTGCGGCATGATCACCAAGCGGGAGGCCGAGCGGCTCGTCAAGTCTTTCCTCGAGGACTCCGAGCCGCCCAAGCTGCCTGAGGATTTTGCCTTCCAGGTGAGTGTTGTGTGTGTGTGTGGTGGGGGTGGGGTGGGGTGGGGTGGGGGGAGTGTGGGGGCCTGGGGGGGGGTGAGAGTGAGTGGGAGAAAGAGAGCGAGGGGGGGCAGAGAGAGAGCGAGCGAGGGGGGGCAGAGAGAGAGAGAGAGGGAGTGAGGGGGGTCACAAAGAGAGAGAGAGAATATCAGAGAGACTCACAGAGAAACTCATATTCAGAATCACAAAGAGAAACGGAGGGGGTTGGTGGAGGGGGGGGGGGGGGCGGACAGAGAGAGAGATCTAATCACAGAGATTGACAGAGAAATACAGATTCAGATACAGAGAGAGAGAGAGAGAGAGAGAGAGATAGTATTGCTTTACTGAGGTCGTAGCCAGGAGCGTGAAATGGTGGTGAAGAAATGACTTATTGGGTGGTGTTGCTCCCTTCCTCTCTCTGTCTCTGTGTGTGTGTGTGTGTGTGTGTGTGTGTGTGTGTGTGTGTGTGTGTGTGTGTGTGTGTGTGTTAAAAATAATTCTAAAAAATAAAAATTGAAATTAAAAAAAGCAGCAGAAGTGACCGTGAAAGTGTCTGTGCCAGGTGTACCACGAGTGCGGCTGGGGCTGTCACGGCTTCTTCGAGCCGGCCCGCTACAACAGCTCGCGCGCCAAGTGCATCAAGTGTGGCTACTGCAGCGTCTACTTCTCGCCCAACAAGTTCATCTTCCACTTCCACCGCGTGGCCGACGCCAAGTATCACCACCCCGATGCCGCCAACTTCAACTCGTGGCGCCGACACCTGAGGCTGGTCGGGGGGGACAGGGAGGAGGAGACCCACCTGTGGGAGGACGTCAAAGCCATGTTCAACGGGGGGACCCGGAAAAGGATCTTCTCCTCCTCCTCCAGTCCAAGGACAAGTAAGGCGTTTTACGGTGAGGATAGTTTAGACTTATGTGTTTGTTTGTTTGACAAGACAAGTAAGGTGCTGAGGCTTGTTGACACTTGTGTGTTGTTTGTTAGACAAGGCAAGTAAGGTGGTGAGGCTAGCTGACACTTGTGTGTTGTTTGTTAGACAAGGCAAGTGAGGTGGTGAGGCTAGTTGACACTTGTGTGTTGTTTGTTCGACAAGACAAATAAGGTGGTGACGCTAGTTGACACTTGTGTGTTGTTTGTTCGACAAGACAAGTAAGGTGGTGACGCTAGTTGACACTTGTGTGTTGTTTGTTACACAAGGCAAGTAAGGTGGTGAGGCTAGTTGACACTTGTGTGTTGTTTGTTAGACAAGTAAGGTGGTGAGGCTAGTTGACACTTGTGTGTTGTTTGTTAGACAAGGCAAGTAAGGTGGTGAGGCTTGTTGACACTTGTGTGTTGTTTGTTACACAAGACAAGTAAGGTGGTGAGGCTAGTTGACACTTGTGTGTTGTTTGTTAGACAAGTAAGGTGGTGAGGCTAGTTGACACTTGTGTGTTGTTTGTTAGACAAGACAAGTAAGGTGGTGAGGCTTGTTGACACTTGTGTGTTGTTTGTTAGACAAGTAAGGTGGTGAGGCTAGTTGACACGTGTGTTGTTTGTTAGACAAGACAAGTAAGGTGGTGAGGCTTGTTGACACTTGTGTGTTGTTTGTTAGACAGGTAAGGTGGTGAGGCTAGTTGACACTTGTGTGTTGTTTGTTAGACAAGACAAGTAAGGTGGTGAGGCTTGTTGACACTTGTGTGTTGTTTGTTAGACAAGTAAGGTGGTGAGGCTAGTTGACACGTGTGTTGTTTGTTAGACAAGACAAGTAAGGTGGTGAGGCTTGTTGACACTTGTGTGTTGTTTGTTAGACAGGTAAGGTGGTGAGGCTTGTTGACACTTGTGTGTTGTTTGTTAGACAAGGCATGTAAGGTGGTGAGGGCTAGTTGACACTTGTGTGCTGTTTGTTAGACAAGTAAGGTGGTGAGGCTAGTTGACACGTGTGTTGTTTGTTAGACAAGACAAGTAAGGTGGTGAGGCTAGTTGACACGTGTGTTGTTTGTTAGACAAGACAAGTAAGGTGGTGAGGCTTGTTGACACTTGTGTGTTGTTTGTTAGACAAGACAAGTAAGGTGGTGAGGCTTGTTGACACTTGTGTGTTGTTTGTTAGACAAGGCATGTAAGGTGGTGAGGCTAGTTGACACTTGTGTGTTGTTTGTTAGACAAGGCAAGTAAGGTGGTGAGGCTTGTTGACACTTGTGTGTTGTTTGTTAGACAAGACAAGTAAGGTGGTGAGGCTAGTTGACACTTGTGTGTTGTTTGCTAGACAAGTAAGGTGGTGAGGCTAGTTGACACTTGTGTGTTGTTTGTTAGACAAGACAAGTAAGGTGGTGAGGCTAGTTGACACTTGTGTGTTTTGTTAGACAAGGCATGTAAGGTGGTGAGGATAGTTTAGACTTGTGTGTTGTTTGTTAGACAAGGCAAGTAAGGTGGTGAGGCTTGTTGACACTTGTGTGTTGTTTGTTCGACAAGACAAGTAAGGTGGTGAGGCTAGTTGACACTTGTGTGTTGTTTGTTACACAAGACAAGTAAGGTGGTGAGGCTAGTTGACGCTTGTGTGTTGTTTGTTAGACAAGGCAAGTAAGGCGGAGATTTGTGTGTTGTTTGTTAGACATGACAAGTAAGGCGCTTTACAGTGAGGCATTGACACTAGAATTAGATATTAGTGTTTGTGGTTGAGGCTGTTAAGGCTTGTGTGTTGTTTGTTATGGCAAGTAAGCTGGTGAGGCTAGTTAAAGCTTGTGTGTTGTTTGTTAGACATGACAAGTATGGCGCTTTTCGCTGAGGCGTAGATACTAGAATTAGATATAAGTGTCTATGGCTGAGGCTGTGAAGGCTTGCGTGCTGTTTGTTAGACAGGACAAGTAAGGCGCTTTACAGTGAGGCTACTTAAGGCTGCACGGCTCGCTCGGCTTATAATATCAGAGACTGGCATAAGCTTACAGTTGGTCCAACAGCAAATTGAGAGCTGTATAATCAATGGCTTCTCCATTGCAAAGGGAATACATTTTCAGCTTAGTCTTTCGTGAAGGACTATGACTCCCAAATTCAGAGGCAAGAGTGCACACGCCAGCCGCTATCCGGCGAGCCTGTTGAATTAAGGCTTGTCTGTCTGTCTGTCATGGTGAGGCTGTTACGGCTGTGTGTGGTTTGTTACTCACGGAGTTCAGAGATGGCCTGAGGATGCTGAATTCTAGTTTAGAGCCCCAAAACCATATTATGAAAAGAAAGAAAAAAAAACAAAAACAAAAAAAACCCACCTGACTTAACTCACTCAGTACGGCCAGTCCTCTCTTCTCCTCTACACAGACTCCTCGGATGTCCAGTGGGTGTATGAATGACCCAACCTTTAGCTTCAGTCGTCAGAATTGTGGTATTCTTTGTCAACATTCACCTCTTCAGTATAAGAGCCTTCGCTTGCAATATTTTGATGATGGTAATTGGGGTGAAACGCTGTTAACGTCGTCTCTTTCGCCGTTCGTATGGAAAGAGTTAAAAGTGAGATTATCGGTGAGGACTAAGCATGACTAATCATTTCTTCCCCCGTTCTTCTCGTGTCACCCAGGCTCCAGCAGCAGCAGCAGCAGCAGCAGAACAGAGTCCGCCACCTCGTCCAGCGAGGCCGGCAAGAAGAAGGCGCCCAAGCTGAGCGGGGGGCACGGCAGCGGTGACATGCCGGTCACCCCCAAACCCCCCTTCCCCACCCACACCTTCAACCCCTACACCTGGGGATACAGCCCCGCCGCCAAGCCCTCCTACCCCTTCGTCTCCGTCAACACCTCCCAGTCACTGTGTTTCGGCTTCCCCCCTCCCGCCCCGGGGGGTGGGGCCAAGGACAACGTGCCGGCGGAGAGCAGTCTCCTGAAGGGCGGCATGGCGCCTCTGCCCTCCCCCTGGCTGGGCCGAAGCGCTCTCCCTTTCTCCAACCTGGACGCCTTCTGGGACAAGGCCTTCGGACTTCCGCGGCCCATGGGCGGCAGCGTCGGGGGAGGAGGAGGCTTCAGAGCCGGGGGCATGTACCCGCCAGCCCTGCCCAAGCCAGGAGGTGGAGGTGGTGGAGGAGGTGGAGGAGGAGGAGGAGGAGCAGTACGGTTAGGTGAAGGTCTGAACGAGGACGGAAGAGCAGACGAGGAGGCGGGTATGGGGGGAGAACGACGGATGGAGCCCCCCTCCTCCTCTTCCTCCTCCTCCCTGGACCTCAGCAGGGACCCACACCACCACCACCACCACTACCATCCCCACCACCACCACCCTTCCCACCCTTCAGGCAACGGCACCGCTCTTCACACCGACCGTCTGTCGGCCTTCCGCCCAGTGGGCAGGGGAAGCAACCCTCAGGCCATGGAGGAGGACGATCAGGTCTCGGCCGGAAGTGACGCGGACGCTGACGAAACGGAGGAAATCGACGTCACAGAGGAGGACTGTCTGTCCCCGCAAGACCTCAGCCAGCCAGAGCTCCGCGAGGCACACAACTCCGAGGACCCTGACAAGGAGGAGGACGGGAGAGAGGAGACGGTGGGGGGAGAAGAGGAGGGCAAGACCGGGGCCGAGGAGGAGGGGGGACAGAGGTGCGAGGAGGGACAGGAGTCGGAGAGGGAGGTGGAGGAGGAGGAGGAGGAGGAGGAGGGGGAGGTGCCAGAGAAACGTCCGCGGTTGTGTCCGGGTGACGTCACAGCCGAGCCACAGGAACAGGACGTCATAGATTACTCCAGCAGTGAGGTGAGTGTCTTGACGATTCTCAAAGTGGAAGATGTGATTATCAAAATTGTCTGTACGGCAGACAGCGAGAGAAAGATTAAGGGAGATGGACACTGTGCACAACAGACAGCGGTAGAAAGGGCGGGGAGAGAGAGGGGAAAGGGAGGGAGAGAGAGAGAGAGATTTTCGTCAGACACATTGCCATCGAAGAATTTCTGTTTACATTCTTTACACAACCTTGCGTTTTTGTGTAGTGAGATACAATTAATGCACCAACGAATAACGTTTCCTTCCACTTAAAGCTGATTTGTTTTAATGTGATGCTGTCTTGTTGTTATTTTGTATGATCATTTTGTTAGTTTGTTTCTAAAAGTATTAGTCGATTGCAATTTATTCGATTACATAAATGGTAAAATTGCAGTAGTTGTCGAAAGTTTTTGTAACCTCTGTCTCTACCTTTTTATCTTTATACTCGCTTGGCCAATATTTCTTCGATATATGAATCAATAAAATGTACTGCCTCTGGATGATTCACCTACAGTTTATATATAATTGTCAGATAGTCAGACAGGGATATTTGCAAGGCAGGCAGAATGATATCATAATATATGCAGAGAATCTGTGTGTCACTTATTACATGTTCATCATATTCATTAAATTTCTGGAATAAACAACATTAAAAAAAAATAAATAAATAAATAAAGCAACAAAAATTAGAAAAATTTTCCCGGCACAATATCATTAGCGTCTTTTTTTTTTTTTTTTTTTTTTTTTTTTATAGTTCAAAACAGAACTCGTACTTAACGGCTAAATGTTTCAGTGTTTGTAAAGTTGTAAAGAGTTTTTGAGGGGATAGTAAATATATCTGCTGAATGTTGTTTACATTTCAGAACCAGCCACCACAAGAGGCCGAGGAAGACAGAGGTACGAATCAATTTAGATTTTATTTCTTAAAAAAATATATTGTGGAGCACACAAGCCGGTACATTTTTATCTGACAGATCACAATATTTCTCTTTTCCGTAAAAAAAAAACCAAAAAACTGTATGACGTCGACCGATGACAAACAAACAGCAATTGAAATTGTATTGTATTTCTTTTTTTTTATCACAACAGATTTCTCTGTCTGAAATTCGAGCTGCTCTCTCCCCAGGGAGAGCACATCGCTACACTAAAGCGCCACCATGTGTGTGTGTGTGTGTGTGTGTGTGTGTGTGTGTGT
>NC_134880.1:51956443-51971443 GCF_041734735.1 Babylonia areolata | reverse complement strand
GCCTACTGTTGCCTCGATACCGAGCCCTACACACAGTGAAAAGTAGCCTACTGTTGCCTCGATACCGAGCCCTACACACAGTGAAAAGTAGCCTACTGTTGCCTCGATACCGAGTCCTACACACAGTGAAAAGTAGCCTACTGTTGCCTCGATACCGAGCCCTACACACAGTGAAAAGTAGCCTACTGTTGCCTCGATACCGAGCCCTACACACAGTGAAAAGTAGCCTACTGTTGCCTCGATACCGAGCCCTACACACAGTGAAAAGTAGCCTACTGTTGCCTCGATACCGAGTCCTACACACAGTGAAGAGTAGCCTACTGTTGCCTCGATATCGAGCCCTACACACAGTGAAGAGTAGCCTACTGTTGCCTCGATACCGAGCCCTACACACAGTGAAAAGTAGCCTACTGTTGCCTCGATACCGAGCCCTACACACAGTGGAAAGTAACCTACTGTTGCCTCGATACCGAGTCCTACACACAGTGGAAAGTAACCTACTGTTGCCTCGATGGCCGTAAAAGGCTTTGTATGGGACCTTTAACACCCCCCCGAAAACGGAGTATGGCTGCCTACATGGCGCGGTAAAAACGGTCATACACGTAAAAGCCCACTCGTGTACATACGAGTGAACGTGGGAGTTGCAGCCCACGAACGAAGAAGAAGAAGAAGAGGAAGAAGGACCTTTAACGTTGTTATCTGTAATGTACACATACACGTGTGAAAATCTGCACTCTATGTACAGACGTCACATCAACCACTTCAAAACAGAAGGTATGTTTTCATTAAATGTTTATTTTAAATAATTTTTTTTAAAGTCAGATTTTAACCATGAAGGTTGTTTTACTACGGTCTACCACTGGCCTGTCACTGAATACACACACAGTATTTGTATTTGTATTTCTTTTATCAGAATAGATTTCTCTGTATGAAATTCGGGCTGCTCTCCCCAGGGAGAGTGCGTCGCTATACTACAGCGCCACCCTTTTTTTCAATTTTTTCCTGCGTGCAGTTTTATTTGTTTTTCCTATCGAAGTGGATTTTTCTACAGAATTTTGCCAGAAACAACCCTTTTGTTGCCGTGGGTTCTTTTACGTGCGCTAAGTGTATGCTGCACACGGGACCTCGGTTTATCGTCTCATCCGAATGACTAGCGTCCAGATCACCACTCAAGGTCTAATGGAGGGGGAGAAAAAATATCGGTGGCTGAGCGGTGATTCGAACCAGCGCGCGCTCAGATTCTCTCGCTTCCTAGGCGGACGCAATACCTCTTTGCCATCACTCCACATATCTGTTTCAGACACACGTGCGCTTTGAACGGCTATCAAAGTTCGTTTGAAATAATCGATGTATACGTTTGAAACAATCGATGTTTTATCCAAACATGTATGGTTATTCGGTGGTTTATAAACTAGAGCTGTGGAATTCAATTGAAAAAGAAAGAAAGAAAGAAAGAGAGAGAGAAAGAAAGAGAGAGAATGAATGAATGGATGAATGAATAGTTTATTGTGTTAGGCTGTACGCCCATTCACAAAGGGAACAAAGGGGATGGGGGACGTTGATCAAACAATAATGCACAGAAACATGTTCTTTACAAAACAAAATAGCTTCGTGACATGGCTACCACGTCTCGGAAACCTGGTATACATTAGATTTGTGCTGTTTTGTAATAATGGGAGAGTGCTTCTCCAAATTAATGTTACAACGTTCAAAAGTATAAATTGCACAGACACTGGCCTGAACGACAAACAGTTGTAACTGCTGTTAAGACAGGACTGAGAGAGAGAGAGAGAGAGAGAGAGAGAGAGAGAGAGAGAGAGAGAGACAGACAGACAGACAGAGAGACAGAGAGAGACAGAGACAGAGAGAGAGACAGAGACAGAGAGACACAGAGAGAGACGGAGAGAGAGAGAGAGAGACAGAGAAACACTGCAATAAAGCACCTGAGGTTAAGAGTGGTGCTCATCACACTGACTGTTCACCGAAAATTCAGCATCAGTTCACTCTGCCCCCCAAGAAGAAAACACTCTAAAGCGGTGCTTCACATTTTGTGAACCCTATATGTATGTGTTCTCGGTTCCAGAGGAGCTGTGCCACTCCCTGAAGAGAGAGGTGTGCAACCGGAAGAAGAAAGAAAAGGAGGTGTCCATGCTGAGAGGTAAGCCATGCAGGTACTTGTTGTTTTTTGTAGTAGAAATCAAACTCTTCTGATGATGATTTTTACAGTTGGTATAAAGTATATTGCCCATTGGCAGGTGGTATAAAGGTATATTGCCCATTGACAGGTGGTATAAAGGTATATTGCCCATTGACAGGTTGTATAAAGGTATATTGGCCATTGACAGGTGGTATAAAGGTATATTGCCCATTGACAGGTAGTATAAAAGTATATTTCTCATTGACAGGTGGTATAAAGGTATATTGCCCATTGACAGGTAGTATAAAAGTATATTTCTCATTGACAGGTGGTATAAAGGTATATTGCCCATTGACAGGTGGTATAAAGGTATATTGCCCATTGACAGGTAGTATAAAAGTATATTTCTCATTGACAGGTAGTATAAAGGTATATTGCCCATTGACAGGTAGTATAAAAGTATATTTCTCATTGACAGGTGGTATAAAGGTATATTGCCCATTGACAGGTGGTATAAAGGCATATTGCCCATTGGCAGGTGTTATACAAGTATATTTCTCATTGACAGGTAGTATAAAGGTAGATTTCCCATTGACAGGTGGTATAAAAGTATATTGCCCACTGACAAGTGGTATAAAAGTATATTGCCTATTGTCTTACAAGAAACAAATGAGTAATATAATTAACAGACACTTTTGTTCTGAAAATTACTTTAATTCATCTTTAAAACCTTTCACCTGATTCGTCATGACTTTAGCCTTATTCGCAAGACCCCGTTTTAAAATTGATTTTTCAGACTGTTGTGTGACTTATTACGGACTAACTATCGTCCAAATATCAGGTCCAGTTCAGCATGTTACTTTTTACCGTGAGTTAACGAAGTCTCACCTTACATGACAGTGTACCATCTACAAAGAGAGAGAGAGAGAGAGAGAGAGAGAGAGAGAGAGAGAGAGAGAGAGAAGATACAGTGTTTTGAGAGATATACAAAGAAGACAAACTTTGAGAAATAAGATAATTAAAAATAAATTTAAAAAAATGTCGCACATGTTACAGAAACATTCCAAGAGGAAGTCACTCGAGAGAAAGCGTTTCGAGACCAGATGGCGCGGCAGTTGGAAGTCCTGAGAGGTAAACAAGATTCACCACCATGTTTAACCAAACAAGTAGGCTATTGTGCGCATGCGTGCGTGTTTGTGTGCGTGAGAGGCCTTATGCCGGCAGAAACTTCAAAGTCCTTGATGTGTAGTTACGTGTAAAACCATGCCGGCAGAAACTTAAAACTCCTTGATGTGTAGTTACGTGTAAAACCATGCCGGCAGAAACTTCAAAGTCCTTGATGTGTAGTTACGTGTAAAACCATGCCGGCAGAAACTTAAAACTCCTTGATGTGTAGTTACGTGTAAAACCATGCCGGCAGAAACTTAAAACTCCTTGATGTGTAGTTACGTGTAAAACCATGCCGGCAGAAACTAAAGCTCCTTGATGTGTAGTTACGTGTAAAACCATGCCGGCAGAAACTAAAGCTCCTTGATGTGTAGTTACGTGTAAAACCATGCCGGCAGAAACTAAAGCAAGTTGATGTGTAGTTACGTGTAAAACCATGCCGGCAGAAACTAAAGCTCGTTGATGTGTAGTTACGTGTAAAACCATGCCGACAGAAATTAACGTTTATTGATATATAATTTCATGTAAACTGATGTTGGCAGAAAGTATGGTTCCAGTGATTAATAACAGAACAGTAAAAAAATAAAATAAAAATAAAAGGATACTGTTTTCATTCGATTTTTTTTTTTTTTTTTTTTTTTTTTTTTGAATGCCCATTTACATTAATTTTCATTGTTTAGCCTTGATCTGAGACACATGCTACTACAACTATCACTTAGCTTTCTGGGTGTTTTTTTTATTTTTTATTGTGTATAACGGAAACAAATGATAAAGAAGAAACCAAGCGATGTCACGCATATTCACAATAACTGGTCACACCCCGTTGAAGGCAAATATCCGTTTGATAACACCAAAAAAGAAGTTAAGCTAAAGAATACAGCGGCTTTTGTGCGGTTCGATAGCTGATCGATTTATCACTGATTGGTTGGTATATTTTGTTGTTTATTTCGATGTATGTTACGCTTGCGAACAACCTATTTTTATGTTGTTGTTGTCTGTATCATTACTATCGTTATCTTTTTTATTTTTCTATTCTCTTCTCTTCCAGAAACTCTGACCAATGAGCTGGAACAGGAACGCAAAGTGCGCTTCTCTCTGCAGCAGAAACTGAAAGGTAAGCCACTTGCCTTTGTCCTCCTGTCTTTAAAGCATTATTGACATTTTTAGAAATCATTTGAACACACACGCGTTCAATCACACACACACACACACACACACACACACACACACACACACACACACAAACACACACATTATTGTAGGTTAATACTTGTTGGTATCCATGTACATATTCTCCTTCTCATGACACCTCATTCAATACACACCACAATCTCTTTAGACCTTTTCTTATAATATACTTCTCCTCTGATACATAACATGAATACTTTTTTACACTAATATTCACATGCATTCCCTTTCCTTTATCCACTTCCTTACTCCTTTCCGTCTAAAAACACTTATAGTGAATAGACGTTAAACTGAAGATAACACACACACACACACACACACACACACACACACACACACACACACACACACACACGCACGTGTGTGTGCGTGCGAGGCGGAGATGGTTGAGTTGGTGTGTGTGTTGTGTCTGTGTGAAAAGTTTTTTGTTCACATAACTCTATCCACTCGTAACTCATTCTCATTCGAGCCTTCCATCAACAATCCCAACACAGTCCTGCTCGTTGACCCCAACAGATGTTTTATAACGCATTCACGGAAGCAAAAAAGAAAAGAAAAAGGAAAAACAAGAGAGGCAAGGCCTTCAAGACTCACTTGTGATAAATTAAGTCCCCTAGCATTAATTACAGAGTAATTTCCCTTTTTTACTATCTGCACCAAAACGTTTGCAAAATAAATAAAAATTCCATGCTTAGCAAAAGAAGTTCCTGTTTGAACAAAAAATGATAATAATGACTCCTCTTGTTGTTGTGTCAGAGTAAGAGGTCAAAGTGCCAAGTTTAGAGAATACAAAAAATATAAATATAACAGTAAATGCAGTTTGCATATAATTAGGCTTCTTTTTTATTTTTTTGTGCCCATCCCAGAGGTGCAATATTGTTTTAAACAAGATGACTGGAAAGAACTGAATTTTTCCTATTTTTATGCCAAATTTAGTGTCAACTGACAAAGTATTTGCAGAGAAAATGTCAGTGTTAAAGTTTATCACAGACACATGGACACACACACACACACACACAGAGACAACCGAACACCGGGTTAAAACATAGACTCACTTTGTTTACACAAGTGAGTCAAAAAAAAGGGAGGGGGGGGGCATTTTGTATCTATCTAAACCTGAAAAAAAAAAACCGAACAATCGAACAACAACAACAAATAATTTAAACCAAGCATTTCTCTTTCATTTCAAACTTCTTCTTTTTTCTTAAAAAAAAAAAAAAAAAAAAGAACACGCAAAAACATATACAAGTGAACGGGAGTGCAGAAGAAAAAAAAGGTGTAACAGCGAAACTGATGCTGGAAAGAAAAGAAAAAAAGAGTGGGACAGGAGGGGGGGGGGGGGAAGGGGGGCTATAACAGACTGGTAATTGTGGGCAGTGTCTGACCTGAAAGTGTTCAACACGTAAAACAAGAGGACGGGGTTTTGGGGGGGGGGGGGGGGGGGGGTTGTTTCTTCAAACGATGGCTAATGGTTTCGGAACGAAGTGGTAGGCGACAGACAGGAGGAGAACTGATACAGCTGGTATCAGGTCCTCAGTACACTTCTGGGGGCTCTGGTGATTGAACGCGAAGGGAACTGTACACCCCGGGTACTCTGTTTACCCCGTTTAAAACAATGCTGGTCATTCGAAGCATTGGCTAAAGCTAAAGTGGATCTCAGCAGGATTTAAATGATATAGATGGAAAAAGAAAAAATGACCCCCCCCCCCCAAAAAAAAAGGGAGGAGGAGCGGAGAATGGGGGAGGTTGGGGGTGGGGGTGGGGGTGGGGGGTAGGACGCGTCTTCCTCTCCATTGTCTGTGTGTGTGTGTGTCTGTGTGTGTGTGTGTCTGTGTGTCTGTGTGTGTGTGTGTCTGTGTGTCTGTGTCTGTGTATGTGTGTCTCTCTGTCTGTGTGTCTGTGTCTGTGTGTCTGTGTGTCTGTGTCTGTGTGTCTCTCTGTCTGTGTGTCTGTGTCTGTGTGTCTGTGTGTCTGTGTCTGTGTGTCTGTGTGTCTCTGTGTCTGTGTGTCTGTCTGTCAGTCTGCCTGTTTTTTCCCTCTCTGTTTCTGTGTGTGTGTGTGTGTGTGTGCGCTCTCTCTCTCTCTCTCTCTCTCTCTCTCTCTCTCTCTCTCTCTCTCATGGCTAATTAGTGCGTGCGCGTGTATGTGTGCGTGCGTGCTTGTACGTGCCAGTGCGTATGTATCTCCTGTTTGTTTGTTTTTTCCCCAGTCTACTTGAACATGGCTTTACCTCCGATTAGTCTGGAATTATCCGTATAAATGAGTACACGGTGTCCAGAATGGATCAAACTGGATTTTTCCACGAACTTCTCCTTCTTCTTCTTCTCTTCTCATTGGTTGATTGTCTATTCACTACAAAGTGATCTAGACGCGTACGTATTCATTCTTTCCAGAAACACACACACACACACACACACACACACACACACACACACACAAACAATAGGTGTGGAGAATGGGTGAAGGATTGGACGTGGGTGTGGGTATGGGGGTGTATTGAGGGATTGGACGTGGGTGTGGGTATGGGGGTGTATTGAGGGATTGGACGTGGGTGTGGGTATGGGGGTGTATTGAGGGATTGGACGTGGGTGTGGGTATGGGGGTGTATTGAGGGATTGGACGTGGGTGTGGGGGTGTATTGAGGATTGGACGTGGGTGTGGGTATGGGGTGTATTGGGGGATTGGACGTGGGGTGTGGGTATGGGGGTGTATTGAGGGATGGACGTGGGTTGGTGTATGGGGTGTATTGAGGGATGGGACGTGGGTGTGGGTATGGGGTGTCTTGAGGGATGGACGTGGGTGTGGGTATGGGGGTGTATTGAGGGATTGGACGTGGGTGTGGGTAGGGGGGTGTATTGAGGGATTGGACGTGGGTGTGGGTATGGGGGTGTATTGAGGGATTGGACGTGGGTGTGGGTATGGGGGTGTATTGGGGATTGGACGTGGGTGTGGGTATGGGGGTGTATTGGGGGATTGGACGTGGGTGTGGGTATGGGGTGTATTGAGGGATTGGACGTGGGTGTGGGTGTGGGGGTGTATTGAGGGATTGGACGTGGGTGTGGGTATGGGGGTGTATTGGGGGATTGGACGTGGGTGTGGGTATGGGGGTGTATTGGGGGATTGGACGTGGGTGTGGGTATGGGGTGTATTGAGGGATTGGACGTGGGTGTGGGTATGGGGGTGTATTGAGGGATTGGACGTGGGTGTGGGTATGGGGGTGTATTGGGGGATTGGACGTGGGTGTGGGTATGGGGGTGTATTGGGGGATTGGACGTGGGTGTGGGTATGGGGTGTATTGAGGGATTGGACGTGGGTGTGGGTGTGGGGGTGTACTGGGTGTGGGTATGGGGCGTATTGGGGGATTGGACGTGGGTGTGGGTATGGGGGTGTATTGGGGATTGGACGTGGGTGTGGGTGGGGGGTGTATTGAGGGATTGACGTGGGTGTGGGTGTGGGGGTGTACTGAGGGATTGGACGTGGGTGTGGGTATGGGGTGTATTGAGGGATTGGACGTGGGTGTGGGTGTGGGGGTGTATTGAGGGATTGGACGTGGGTGTGGGTGTGGGGGTGTATTGAGGGATTGGACGTGGGGTGTGGGTGTGGGGGTGTATTGAGGGATTGGACGTGGGTGTGGGCGTGGGGGTGTATTGAGGGATTGGACGTGGGTGTGGGTGTGGGGGTGTATTGAGGGATTGGACGTGGGTGTGGGTGTGGGGGTGTATTGAGGGATTGGACGTGGGTGTGGGTGGGGGGGGTGTATTGAGGGATTGGACGTGGGTGTGGGTATGGGGGTGTATTGAGGGATTGGACGTGGGTGTGGGTATGGGGGTGTATTGAGGGATTGGACGTGGGTGTGGGTATGGGGTGTACTGAAGAGAATGGTGAAACAAACCCGACAGTGTAGTGGTTGGGTATTGGGTGAATGGGGCATCAGTCACTCCACCATGGGCGTTGGGTGTCCCCGGTATAACTCTGCACATGGACTGCCGGTTGAGCCGTGAATAAAGCGGCAAGAACTTGAGTTTGCGGGCCTCCTTTTTTCTGTTGTTTTTTTACTAAGAGCGACAGCTAGCCTATTGTTTTTTTCAGTCTTACTCCACAGGTTATCATCGACAATAAAGTAGCAATAACTTGAGTTTGCGGGCCTCGTTTTGTTTTTAGTTTACTAAGAACGACAAATAGCCTATTGTTTTTTTTCAGTCTTATGACACTGGTTATTATCGACAACAACAAAGTAGCAATAACCTTAGTTTCCGTGCCTCCTTTTTTGTTTTTCGTTAACTCACTCAGTACGGCCAGTCCTCTCTTCTCCTCTACACAGACACCTCGGATGTCCAGTGGGTGTCTGAATGACCCAAGCTTTAGCTTCCGTCGTCAGAATTGTGGTATTCTTTGTCAACATTCACCTCTTCAGTGTAAGAGCCTTCCGCTGGTAATATTTTGATGATGGTTATTGGGGTGAAACGCTGTTAACGTCGTCTCTTTCGCCGTTCGTATGGAGAGAGTTAAACAAGAGCGACAGCAAGCCTCCTGCTTTTGAATCTTGTGACACTGGTTATTATCGACAACAAAGCAAAAAGAAAAAGACTCAACTTGGGATTAAAAGAGAACTGGCGAGGATTACTTAATTCTGCAGGCTAATATTACTACCATCGCTACCTTCACCGCCACCATCACCACGCACCGTCAAAACAAAACAAAAATATAAAGCAAACAAACAAACAAAAACTATGTGATGTTCACTTGATTAAATTGACATCCGCTGTCGTCTTCAACTTTGCATATTTCTTTTTGGATCCAATCTTGACAGAGGCAAAGGGGGAGAGAGAGAGAGAGAGAGAGAGAGAGAGAGAGAGAGAGAGAGAGAGAGAGAGACGTAGAGAGAGAGAGAGAGACACGTAGAGAGAGAGAGAGAGAGAGAGAGAGAGAGAGAGAGAGAGAGAGAAAGAGATCCCTTGAGGACACAACAGAACTCTCGCTCATTTATTTATTCACTGCTCAGGATCGTATGACTCTCGCTTGGAAATGCCCGAGAGGAGGTGACTTGTTCGGAGACCGTCTGAGAGAGATGACACCTTTAATTATCTTATCGCCCCGGGTAATTTTGGTCCGTAATTCTGGATTTTAATCACAGGATTCTCAGGTGACAACAGATGCAGCTGCAGACAAACTGATACACCGCACCTTCCTCACCCTCACACCCTCCACCCCCACCCTTCCCCCTCCTCCTTGTACTCCTCTCCCGGCACTCCGCTCCCCACCCAACCCTACCCATCCACCCTCCACTTCCAATCCACCCTCCTGCCTGCTTTCGATTAGCGTAGCGTTATGTTGTTGTTGTTTTTCTTTGTGTGTGTGTGTGTGTGCGCGCACGCGCTGATTTCCCCCTTTTCTTGCAATAGGAACTTTAAACGAACGATTTTCTGGAAGTTGACTGATCCTGAGAGCGCGAAGATGACGTGGAGTTAGCGTGAAGAAGCATTGGTAACACTAGCACAGATCCCAGCAAAGTTTGCACTGCGATAAAAATCGCACCCCGCTTGATCTGTTGTAAGATTATACATTACGACTGAAACGGACTGTCTTGTTGTTGGTGTTGTTGTTGTTGTTGTTGTTGTTTATAAACGAGAGGAGGGGAGGGGGTGTTGGCAAGATATATTTATATCACGTATACAATTATTATTAAAACACACACACACACACACACACACACACACACACACACACACACACACACACACACACACGCACGCACGCACACACACACACGGTGTTGGCAAGATAGATTTATATCATATATACAATTATAGATTTATATCATATATACAATTATTATTAATAACACACACACGCGCGCGCGCGCGCGCGCGCACACACACACACATGTTCGTATCAGACGTTTGAGAATTATCATCATTATTATCATTATAGGTGTTGATTTCTCCGGGTTATGGTCGTTTCACTCCGAAAGACGTGTGTGTGTGTGTGTGTGTGTTCACGTATTCTCTCTCTCTCTCTCTCTCTTTCTTTCTCTCTCTCTCTCTCTCTCTCTCTCTCTCTCTCTCTCTCTACACACACACACACACACCCACACACACACACACACGCATATATATATATATCCAAACAAAACCAAAAACCAAAAAAAGAACCCCCTCCCCCCTAATACATGCCATGCCTTAACGAACTGCATCATCCCCGTCCTGTCCTGTCCTGTCCTGTCCTGTCCTCAATGTTTTCCTTCCACATGAGGATTGATGTGTGCGTGGTGATGAAAGGTATGCTAGTTGGTTATCCATTCGTTTTGTTTTCCATTTCGCTTTGTTGTTCGTCGATGACGAGAATGATAATGAGCTGAAAGAAAACCTTCTGTCTCAGTTGTTTGAAGTGAGACAGTAAAGCCACTTGAAGACGTATGATAGTCGGCCGCGTGCGACTATGAACTGATATCAGAACAGCGGATGAGGCAATTGCTGTCCCGACTAGAATCTGATTAAAGTGGAGACTGTCTTGTCCGAGCTGCACCACCACTCTCTCGGCCACGAGGGTTTTTAAGGACAGTCTCGGCATTGAGATGGTCCCCAAAGGCCGACCAGCCCCCAAGGCTGCAGCACTAAGAGCCAGTGCAATTTTGCCTCCTAGTTTGAGAGTCATAGTCTAGGATAGTTTCCAAAGGCCAGCTAGCCCCCAAGGCTACAGCACTAAGAGCCAGTGCAAACATGCCTCCTAGTTTGAGAGTTACACTCCTTCACAAAAGACTAAGCTGTAGATGATTTGCCATGGCCGTGACCTGAAGATGCCTGTGTGTGTTTGTGCAGAGGCTCACGACGCCTTGCACAGCTTCTCCTGCAGCATGCTGACCGCGGCCCGGGGGGACGGCTGTGGCTTCAAGGACACTGTGCTGCCCCGCTAACGGCTGCACTGCCCTGCCCTCCCACGCTCCCTCACCCTCACAGCCTGCACACCACCTTCCCCCGCCCTCCTACATCCTCCGCAGCCCTCCCCCACAGCCCCCACACCTCCTCCCCCACAGCCCCCACACCTCCTCCCCCACACCTCCTCCCCCACAGCCCCAACACCTCCTTCCCCACAGCCCCCACACCTCCTCCCCCACAGCCCCCACACCTCCTCCCCCACAGCCCCCACACCTCCTCCCCCACACTCCTCCCCCACAGCCCCAACACCTCCTCCCCACAGCCCCCACATCTCCTCCCCAAGCCCCACACCCTCCCCACAGCCCCACACCTCCTCCCCCAGCCCACCTCCTCCCAACCCCCACACCTCCTCCCACAGCCTTCCTCCCCAGCCCACACCTCCTCCCCACAACCCCACTCCTCCCCACAGCCCCCACATCTCCTCCCCCACAGCCCCCACTCTCCCAGCCCACTCTCCTCCCCACACCCCCAACTCCTCCCCAGCCCCACACCCTCCCCACAGCCCACACCCCCTCCCCCACAACCCCACACCTCCTCCCCCCACAAGCCCCCACATCCTCCCCACGCCCCACACCTCCCCAGCCCCATACCTCCTCCCCACAGCCCCCACACCTCCTCCCCCACAGCCCAACCTCTTCCCACACCCACCTCCCCCACCCCAACTCTCCCCAAGTCCCCACACCCCCCACACCCAACCCCAACCCTCACCCCCAATACACATCCCCCAATACCATCCACACCCCCAATACCCCAATCCACACCCCCAACACCCCAACCCTCACCCCCAACACTCCCATTCACACCCCCAACACCACAATTCACACCCTAACACCCCAACCCTCACCCCCAACACTCCCATTCACCCCATACCCCAATCCACAGCCCAAACCCCAATCACACCCCCAACACCCCAACCTCACCCCCAACACCCCAATCCTCACCCCCAACACTCCCCATCACCCCCAACACCCCAACCCTCACCCCCAACACTCCATCACACCCCACCCCCAACCTCACCCCACCTCCATCACACCCCATACCACAACCCACACCCCAGCACCCAACCCTCACCCTCCAATACCACAACCCACACCCCCAACACCCCAACCCTCACCCCCAACACTCACTCCCCAATACCACAACCACACCCCCAACACCCCAACCCTCCCCCCCCAATACCACAATCCACACCCCAACACCCCAACCTCACCCCCAACACCCCAACCCTCACCCCCAACACCCCAATCCACACCCCCAACACCCCAACCCTCACCCCCAACACCCCAATCCACACCCCCAACACCCCAACCCTCACCCCCAACACCCCAACCCTCACCCCCAACACCCCAACCCTCACCCCCAACACCCCAACCCTCACCCCCAACACCCCCATTCACACCCCCAACACCCCAACCCTCACCCCCAACACCCCAACCCTCACCCCCAACACCCCAACCCTCACCCCCAATACCACAACCCCACCCCCACACCCCAACCCTCACCCCCAACACCCCAACCCTCACCCCCAAACCACAATCACACCCCAACACCCCAACCTCACCCCCACCCCCACCCCCACCCCCCGCTCCCCACCCCACAGCCCCAACACCCCAACACCCCAATCCACAGCCCTTCCCACAGTCCCCATGGGAATCACAGGGTGTCCGCCCTGTACCTCTCCCAGCCACCTCTGCACCCTCTGTTGTAAAAATGGACAGTCACAACCCAGGCGGACTGTGGCCATCAGTTTTGTTCTTCTGTGTGTTGGCTAAGACTGACCGTTGTTTGTGGAAAAGACTGGAAGCAGTGTCGTCGCGTCCTTTATAATGCAGATAGTGCATTGTTTCAATGCCCCGCTGAGAAATATGTCACTTTGACAACAGATACTTTGGATTTTCAGACATCGAACTCTTTTAGTGCTTGGTGTGAATAATGAGCGAGCTCGGTCTTCAAGTATAGGGAATGGGCAGTTTTGATGTTTGAGTGCAGACGATGACCAATTACAGTGTTTTGGGTAGCCCTAGTTAAACGAGCGCTGAGCAGTGTTGTTATTTAATTGAGTAGAGACATTTTGCAGTGTCTGTATGTGGAGATGCCAGTAGATTTCGTTTCTTTGGTAGACAGCGAATAGGTCTTCGTGAGCACGTTGTTACTTGAGCACAATAGCGATTTTTTAGTACATCCTGAGCATGGACATTGATTAGCTTGGAACATGAACACTCAGCAAGTTCCTTCATTTGAGAACAGTTTGCAGTTTCATTCGTTTGAGTGGCGGTGCAAGGGTTCTTTTTTGGTGGGGTACAAATATCAACCACCACCACTACCACACAAAGGAGCATCGCAGTCTGAGAGAGACAACATTCAACCGGTTTGCTGAGTCATCAGTTTGAATAAAAACAGTTCGTACGCAGCATGTTCGACTAGAACGAATACTTGGAAACGATTACCTTTTATCTATTCATCAGATTCTGCCGACAGTTGTGGTCGGCTCAAAGCCCCCCACAGTTCTCCCCGTGTTATACACTCACAGTTTTCTGTGTTGTCACAACCCTACACACATCATCACAATATCTGTTGTCCCTACTTACAGAGCTCTGTATGCAGCTCGTCCACTTGAGAGTTACTGGGAATTCGGGTGCTGAGATGTTGACGTGTATTATAATATATGTAATATATGAAGTGTGAGGTTCTTTCTGGTCTCCGCTAACTCTGGTAAAAAGACAACAGGCGGACAGCTTCGATGGTAAAAAGACAACCGGCGCACAGCTTCGATGGTAAAAAGACAACCGGCGCACAGATTCGATGGTAAAAAGACATCAGGCGCACAGCTTCAATGGCTTTAATTCTCTTCCTTTTGTTGGTTCTTCTGTTGACTCGCTTTGTGATGATGAGCTTTTGGTCTGCCTGTTGTCGTTGTTAATCAGGACCTATAATGCTGAATGTGCCGCTGTTACTTTTTTGTTGTCTTCTGGTTTTTTCCCCTTGGCAAGCGTCATTGTACAATGGGGACCGATTCTGCCCCTTTAGTTTCTGTCTTTATGTTTGTAATGGAATTGGCCGTCAGTTATATACTTTCGTGAGTTTCTTTTAACCTCACGCCCTCAATGTTTCTGTCTCAGAGTCAATGGGGAAAAAAACGATGATGTGGCATTGTAAATTATATCAGTGTGTGCGTGCGCGTGTGTATGTGTGTGTGTCCGTGTGTGTGTGTGTGTGTCCGTGTTTGTGTGTGTGTGTGTGTGTGTGTCCGTGTGTGTGTGTGTGTGTGTGTGTGTGTGTGTGTGTGTGCCCGTGTTTGTGTGTGTGTGTGTGTGTGTGTGTGTGTGTAGTAATGTAAAAAAAAAAAAAAAAAAAAAGCAGCAAAATGCTACCGTGATTGTTGATTCTAACCTCGAAACTAATGGATGATTTTACAGAGATAGATAACGTTGTGTCGTGATGTTGCAGTGTGTATACTATCGCTGTGTGTCGCCAAACCTGTCCCCAGTAAAGTGACTGTTGATGGAATGTATCACAAATACTTGGACAAACACAACTCTGATCTGAAACACACACCAAAAACAAAAACAAAAA
>NC_134880.1:51923943-51951443 GCF_041734735.1 Babylonia areolata | reverse complement strand
TGAAACTGAAACTGAAACCATCGCCACCATTATCACTGTCACTATCACCATCACCACCACCAATATCATCATCACGACTATCACTATCACCATCACCACCACCATCACCACCATTATCACTGTCACCATATCACCATCACCACCACCAATTATCATCATCATGACTATCACTATCACCATCACCACCACCATCACCACCATCATCACTGTCACCACCACCATCACCACCAGCAGTGACGGCACTCTACAGCCAGATTCTTTTCCCGCTTTGCCTGCAGGTCACTGAGATGGGAGGGGAGATAAAAGAATAGAATAGAATAGAAAGGACGGGTTTGAAGATGAACTAAACGATCTAATCTTAGGGAAAAAGAACACAAATGGACTGCAGGATCACCCATTTCTCACACAGGCTTTGCTATCCACACTATCCTCTTTTCATCACTTGACAACGGGCCTATAGTTCGAAACGTCGTGTCTCACTAAACAAAGAGGATTCATCTACCACCAAAAAGGTTTTTATAAACTTTAGTTGTTGTTGTTGTTGTTTTTGTTTTGATCTAATCTTAGTTGTACAGCTCTCCTCATCCCTCCCCCCCTCCCCCCCCCCCCCCACTCTGCCTCGGTTTCTCTCCGTCTCTCTCTTTCCCCCCCCCCTCTCTCTCTCTCTTTCTCTCTCTCTGTCTGTCTGTCTCTGTCTCTCACTGTCCCTGTCTCTCTCTGTCCCTGTCTCTCTCTCATTCCCTATCTCTTACTCCTTTGTCTCTCTCTCGTTCTCCCCACATCTCTCTCTCTCTCCCAACCCCTTCTCTCTCTCTCTGTCCCTGTCTCTCTCTGTCCCTGTCTCTCTCTCATTCCCTATCTCTTACTCCTTTGTCTCTCTCTCGTTCTCCCCACATCTCTCTCTCTCTCCCAACCCCTTCTCTTTCTCTCTGTCCCTGTCTCTCTCTGTCCCTGTCTCTCTCTCATTCCCTATCTCTTACTCCTTTGTCTCTCTCTCGTTCTCCCCACATCTCTCTCTCTCTCCCAACCCCTTCTCTCTCTCTCTGTCCCTGTCTCTCTCTGTGTCCCTCTCTCTCATTCCCTATCCCTTACTCCTCTCTCTCTCTCTCTCTCTCTCTCTCTCCCAACTCCCTCTCTTTCGTTCGTTCTCTCTCCTTCTCTCTTCTTCCCCCCCTCTCTCTCTCTCTCTCTCTCTCTCTCTCTCTCCCAACTCCCTCTCTTTCGTTCGTTCTCTCTCCTTCTCTCTTCTTCCCCCCTCTCTCTCTCTCTCTCTCTCTCTCTCTCTCTCCCAACTCCCTCTCTTTCGTTCGTTCTCTCTCCTTCTCTCTTCTTCCCCCCTCTCTCTCTCTCTCTCTCTCTCTCTCTCTCTCTCTCTCCCAACTCCCTCTCTTTCGTTCGTTCTCTCTCCTTCTCTCTTCTTCCCCCCCCTCTCTCTCTCTCTCTCTCTCTCTCTCCCAACTCCCTCTCTTTCGTTCGTTCTCTCTCCTTCTCTCTTCTTCCCCCCCCCTCTCTCTCTCTCTCTCTCTCTCTCTCTCTCTCTCTCCCAACTCCCTCTCTTTCGTTCGTTCTCTCTCCTTCTCTCTTCTTCCCCCCCCCCCACTCTCTCTCTCTCTCTCTCTCTCTGTCTCGATTTAATCAAAATTAATGACTGTCTTGCTTTAACAAGGGATCGCATTGCACCTTTAATCAGCCCCTGAAAAGACGACATTGCAAAGAAACAGATAATTCGACAGTTTAAAAAACAAACAAAAAACTCACTGCCAGGTCAAACAAATGACAACGTTTCCAAAAGTCTTTTTTTTGTGTGTGTGTGGGGGGGGGGGTTGTTTTTGTTTGTTGTTGTTTTGGGGGGCGGGGGGTTGTTTTTTTACTGTTTCTTTAAGTGGCGTATATTTTTTGTTGAAACATTTAAAATAAATAAATAAACATCCTTCTCCTTCCCACTCAAATTCCTCCAAGTCCTTCGCATTACTCCACCTTCCCTTTGTCAGTATCTGTTACAGTGGCAACTAAAGTACCCCAGACCTTACACTACCCAAACTCATTTCTTTCTACCACCCCCCCCCCCCCCCCCGACCCCTCTGTGTGTGTGTGTGTATGTGTGCGTGCGTGTGTGTGTATGTGTGTGTGTGTGTGCGTGTGTGTGTGTGCGTGCGTGTGTGTGTGTGTGTGCCTGTGTGTGTGTGTGTGTGTGTGTGTGTGTGTGTGTGTGTTTTCTTTTCTTTTCCTTTCTTTTCTTTTTCTTCCTCCCCTCCCTCCTTCCTTCTTCCTTCTTTTCTTTCTGCACACAGTTCCTTTATCTTCTTTTCATTTTCTCTGTCTTCAATTCTTTCTTTTTATTCTTCTTTTCTTTTTTAAAATAATGATTTATTTATTTCTACGGTATCGCTTCTCTCCCTTCTTTCTCTCTCCCAGCAGGGAGATTGAAAAACTGGACCTAAAAACCGCGATGTGTTGTTGGCTTTTGATGCGCTTGTCGCACAGCTGAATAGGACGGGCAAATTAAAACATGGGGTTTTCTTGCCTTTCTTGGAGCCAGCGCAGTCCTCCTACTGCTTCCTTAGTTACACGGGCCTCCCCCAAAACACAATGACGCCTTCACTGGCAGCTGATATGTATGCAGACACAGATACAGCCAGACAAAGGCAGACAGACAGACACACAGAGAGACACAGGCAGAGAGAGAGAGAGAGACAGAGACAGACAGACAGAGAGATCAGGTTGGACAACAGAACGCCGGAGGAAAACAAGTGCATGAGCAAGAACTTTAGAACTGAGTGAAGATCTGAATCGGTATCTTGATTCAGAAAAAAAAAAAATCTTTTTTTTTTTTTTTTAGGATTCTTCACCATTACGAGAGCAGCCCCCAGTAACACGAAGTGAGGAGAAAGTTGGCAGAATGGTTGAGGCACTTATCTACCAATACTGTGTCCGTCAGGATCTGGGTTCGAATCCTGGTCTCGCCTTTTCTTTCAAATTTGGCTGGAAAATAAAAACGTCGTTCGGATGAGACGATAAAACAGGTCCCATGTGCAGCACGCACTTGGCGCACTGAAAAAGAACCCAAGGCAATGTAAGTGTTGTACTCTGGAAAAAATTATGTAGAAGTCCACTCTGATAGTTACGCAAATATATACATAGATGTGTGTGTGTGTGTGTGTGTGTGTGTGTGTGTGTGTGTGTGTGTACACGCATGCACTCAAGGCACGACTGGTGCGTTGGGTCATGCTGCCGGCTGGTCAGGCATCTGCCTGGCAGATGTGTGTTGCGTATATGGATTTGTCCAACCGCAGCGAAGCCTCCTTGAGAAACACAAACAAGGGTAGGTAAACAACTCTTCTGTCAGTTTTGTAATTTAAAAAAAAAGAAGCAAAATTGCTGAAAGACATCCGAGGCCATGGGTTTTAATGCCTAGAGTTTGTTCCCTTGCCAAAAATTCCCTTGGGGAAAATTATCAAAACAACAACAACAAAAGAGACAGACAATATAAAAAATTGTTATGAGTGCAGTGCATATTGCTTCATATTTTTGTTTAAAAAAATTAAAATATTCTACTCACCCCGTTCTTGCAGAATATGGCATCCAAAAAAACACTCACTTCTTCAGCCGATGAACACCCAGCAGCACAGTGTGTCCAAGTGTCAATGAGCAGCTACAAAATCTTTCACGTCATATTCATTTAACGCATAATTCGGGTCAAAAATCAGAATCATACACAGAATCATCTTCTTCCACGTCGGAGCCCTCAGTCTGAATCATGTCGAGTGCAGTTTCGACGCTGAGCAGCAATTCTCTATGCCTTCCATGGCGAACATTCCTTTGCGACGCCATCTTGTCTTTTTTGCGGCAAACGAAGCAGAGCTGGATTGACTAGAATACCATCTGCTATGCAGTAGGGTAGGTAGGCCTAATTACGAACGATCCAGTCGAAGTGACTAGCTCAACGTGTGTACTGTAAAGATAACATAGTTCTTTTGTTTTGGAGGCTTTCTCCGACTGATTGCACCAGGAAAAGTTCGTCTGCCCATTCTTTTCAATGTTTTGTCGACGTTTGAAATAGCAGGGGTGCCTGAAGGTAAATGCAAACGGGCAAGTCTGATTGCGAACGATGGCTTTGGGTACATGTAGACAATTAAAACAGAAGCAGGTCTTTAACTCATTAGACATAACATATTATTGGAACATCGCGCCAGACTATTTTATTGTTGGTTTTGATCACACATGCACACAAACACACAGATTTTTAAACACACACACCCCACACCGCACACAAAGACAATTGTTTTTAGCGTGCCCACTAACTGTGCAGCATCGTTCGCAAGTAGACTCAGGTCAAAATATCCGATGGTCTAACTGCAAACAATACAATACACAATACACAATACAATACACAAACTTTATTGTCTATACTTTGGTACAGAGATTTTCTTTTTGGCAGCAGTATCATTTTGCAGATTCCTGTCAAAACTGACGTTCTGATCTGTCACCAGTATGCTTTCTTAAATTCTCCCAGCACTGGTAATGCGCATTCAACATATACAATGAAATGAACTAATTTAAACTGTGTCAAAATTCAAGTCCTGCAACTTGCTTGGCTTAATTTGAGAATTTTGAGAGCCCGTTTGTAACCTTGGTCGGCAGTGGTGCGCGAAGAGAAGAAAGAGCGCGGAAATACCCAGAAATAGCTGATGTTTGACTGGTTCTTGGAAATGGATATTCATTAGTGTATTAGAAAAAGGTCGAAGCAGACGTTAAATTGTGAAATGCAGCCGTTGAGAACGCTTCAAAGTGGGGCGGTATACGAATCGTTCACAATTACACGCTGTTCACAATTACTCATACATACCCGACACACTCAAGGATTTTGTGAATGGAAAGTAAGCTAAAGATAAACCGAGATACCAGCTCTGCTTCTTAGTTTCGAATCCGACACATCACCAGACCATCGAGCTCAATAGTATATACTACCTACACCAGACCGGCAAGATTTTTTAAAGTTAAAATCCGCATACATGCGGACAGTGGCAGGCAAGCGCTGCTATCACGATGTCCGCATCTGTCCAGACATTGGCATGGAGTGAGTTATCAACAAATGACAGTCGTGCCGTGGCAGGACATTGGCATGGAGTGAGTTATCAACAAATGACAGTCGTGCCGTGGCAGAACCAGTCAGGCGTTGGACTGCTGGTCCAGTGCTCACCAGTGACCAGGGTTCCAGACCCCCGTTTCGGCATGGTGTTGAGTCGTTGGGAAAGACACTTTACTCCGATTTTCCTCACACCCCACCCAGGTATGCCAGGGTACCTGACATCGGTTGGGGAACGTCGGAACATTAACAGCGGTACGAGAGGATTTGTAAGGAGGAAGGTGGCAGAATGGATAAGACGCTCAGCTGCCAAAATAGAGGTCCCTGAGGATGTGGGTTCGAATCCCGCTCTCCCCCTTTCTCCCAAATTTGACTGGAAAATCAAACTGGGCGTCAAGTCTTTCGGATGAGACGATAAACCAAGACCTCGTGTGCAGCACGCACTTGGCGCAATGGAAAAGAACCCATGGCAACAAAAGTGTTGTCCTCTGGCAAAATTATGTAAAAAGAAATCCACTCTGATGGGTGCAAAAATATATAAGCATGCACCCAAGGCTTGACAAGAGCGTTCGGTTATGCTGCTGTCAGGAATCTGCCTTGCAGATGTGGTGCAGCATATATGGAATTTCCGAACGCAGTGACGCCTCCTTGTGAAAATGAAACTGAGAGGATTTGGGCCCGCCTTCCTATGTAAAGTCCTTGTTACAGTACAGTGGATATGAATTCACAGCCCCGCCGGATGGTTATGGGACCTTTTTAAACTTGAACTTTCTTATTTGCATATGACCTGGGAAAGCTCCGCTGCTGGGCCGTGGTTTTGTGTACATCTTCCACTGAGGGACACACACAAAACAACCCCTTCAAAAACAAAAACGAAAGTCGGGTCCATGCGGACATGGAAGTGTCTGGGGTGTGGCTATATGTGATACCAAGACAGTACTTTAGATACCGCCACAATGTCCTGTGCGTTGCGCCAGACCAAACTGAAACTGAAATCGACGGTCTTGCGGGATTACTTTAAACTGGCCCTGCTGATTTTTGTTGTTCTTTCTTTTGCCGCCCACAAGAAATCATCCCAGGCTAGTAGAACTGAGGAAGCAATGAGATGCTGTATTCCCGTAAAGATTACGGGTCATTCTATGTCTTTAATTTCGATTTAAAATTTTTTTTTTTTTAGTTGTATACCACCGGACATTCCATATGTATCTGTTGAACGACGAACCAGTTCAGAGAGAGAGACAGAGACATACAACACACACACACACACACACACACACACACACACACACACACACGCATACCATAGAACCGACAAACCATTTTTGTCAGGGGAGTGGCAAACTCAGACAATGGGTTGGGTGGGGGCGGGTAGGGGTGGGTGGATGGGGTGTGGGTGGGTGGGTGGGGGGGAGGAGGAGGGGGGTAGCCATCCCTCTAAAAGCCTCAGCTACAAGTGATCAATCTGCTGCGGTCTTGTAACACAACGCCGCCTCTCTAATTCGTTCAGCTCCGGTACAAATTATGCACAATCTGTATTTGCTGAAAAAAAAATGAAAAAAAAAAAGAATTTCAATCAGCACAGATTCCCCTTCGTCCTGAAAATTGAAACAGGCTCTGGAACTAAAGGCTTTAATTTGGTCAGATAACACAATGCAGCGTCGTGAAGAATCCAAACAAGGAAAGGCAAATTGAAAAACAAACGTCGGTACAGGACCAGTGAGCAAAACTGACAAAGAAATGAAAACCAAAACGGTCAGAATTAATGTCTTCTGTTCCTCGACTCCGCAGTGAAAAGGTGCAAGGAGGAGGGGAGGTGAGGGAAGAAAGAGAGAGAGAGTGTGTATGTGTGTGTGTGTGTGTGTGTGGTGGTGGTGGTGGTGGTGTGTGTGTGTGTGTGTACGCGCGAGCGTAGCGTGCGTGCGTTGGGGGGTGGGGGTAGCGGGTGGTCGTGGAGGGGGTGGTGGTGGTGGTGGTGGTGGTGGCGTCAGAGAAGATGAAAATATGGAACCCAATACTCTGGCGATGTTTTGTGGGTCGTTTTGTTGAGATTAATTTGATTAAAGAGATCCCCGGCAGCCTCCCGTTTGTTCTGTAAAAGCCTTGCTTAAAGGGAAAGTGTCAGGTCCAAAACTCTCTTCTCAACGCCGGGGGGAGAGAGAGAGAGAAGATGGGGAGCTGGGGCGGGGGAGGCGGGGATATTGGGATTGGGGGTCGGGGTGGGGTGGTGGCGGTTTAGACCGGGGATCTATGCGTGGGGATAGGGAGGAGGCTCAGTTTGGGAGGCGAGGGGGGTGGAGAGGGGGCGGGTGGTGGGGGGGGGGGGCGGGAAGAAAAGGATGGAGATGGGGATGTTTGGGGAGGATATGTTCTGTTCTGTAAGCATTCTATTTGTATTTGTCCATAAAACGTTTCTAAAGAGCGCCAGTACAGTTTGTTTGCCACCTGCTTCTGTCTGTATGGATTCTTTTTACCCAACAGTGTCCAGGGTTCAGCATAGGAAGGCGGGGCCCACGCCTCTCCGTCCGCTGTTCTAACCTTCTGAGTGTATGTGTCGGTGTGCCTGAAATCCAAATGAATGATGCAGGAAACGAATGATGAGCGCCAAACGGCAGCAGTCATTTGGCTCTACCCAAGTAGGCAGCCTGTTGTACAAATGACCCCGTGTCCGTAAAGCGCTTAGAGCTTGGTCTCCGACTGAGGATAGGTGCTGTGTAAGTATTCATATCATCATCATCACCATCAGTGCTTGATTTATTAATCCTCCTGGGGAAGATGTATATATATAAATGTAAGTTAGATAAATGCCTTCCAAATATTCACGCTTTTGAACATTACATTGTTTCAAGATACAAAATCGAAGAATATAACGCTAAGATCGCATGTGGAACACACAGCTTCAAAATAAAATGGTTGCCATACTTACCTTTAATTAGAAACAACATATAAAAACAATATTCCAAAATATGTATGGAAATAAAACACAACTAAGTTAGATGTTGAAAAAATGGTGCAAGTTGATATGTAAGGATATGGATATCTATTACGTTTTTTGAAGACTTATTTAAAATGACTTATTCAAACATTCTCAGTTGTTTTTACTTAGAATGTTATATGTGTATATCAATTTTATGTTTTTGTTTTTGTTTTTTTGTTGTTGTTTTTGTTTTGTTCTTGTTGTTTTTAATGGTGTTGCTTGTTTTTGTTTTATTTTCCTATTGTTACTATGTTTTTTGTCGGATTTGACTTTTCTCTTTTCCCAATATATGTTTTTGTTTTTGTTTTTAAATCATCATCATCGTCATCATCATCACCATCTCCAACCCGAAGTCAGGTACCCATTCACACCTGTGTCACAACCTGCCTCCGGGACCAAGGACAGGCGATAACAAGCCAAAAACAAAACGGGCGCTCACGCCGCACTCGTCTCAAGAGAGAACTCGACACACAAGTAGAATAAAAGAAAAACAGCTTTATTGGAAAAAAAAAATAAAAGGAAAATAATATTGATAAATAATAATACTAAACACAACTATCTCACACACACTCGTACAGGGGACAAACGAAATCTAACCCCCTCTCACCCTTTCCCTTCCTAACCCATTAACAAATTGTAAAATATTATCTTCCGCCAACGAAACAAGAGAGGCAAGGCCTTCAAGATTCACTTGTGATACACTGGAAAAAAAAATCCAAGCTTTTTATGTATTGTGTATAATTTCAAAATGTAATGTTTAAGATGAGAAAGATCAGTTTAAAGCAAATTAAGTCCCCTAGCATTAATTACAGAGTAATTTCCCTTTTTTACTATCTGCACCAAAACGTTTGCAAAATAAATGAAAATTCCATGCTTAGCAAAGAAGTTCCTGTTTGAACAAAAAATGATAATAATGACTCCTCTTGTTGTTGGGTCAGAATATCAGATCAGAGTGCCAAGTATAGAGAATACAAAAAATATAAATATAACAGTAAATGCAGTTTGCATATAATTAGGCTTCATTTTTTTTTTTTTTTTTTTTTTGTGCCCATCCCAGAGGTGCAATATTGTTTTAAACAAGATGACTGGAACGAACTGAATTTTTCCTATTTTTATGCCAAATTTGGTGTCAACTGACAAAGTATTTGCAGAGAAAATGTCAATGTTAAAGTTTACCACGGACACACAGACACACGGACACACGGACACACACACACACACACACACACACACACACACACACACACACACACACACACAGACAACCGAACACCGGGTTAAAACATAGACTCACTTTGTTTACACAAGTGAGTCAATAAAAGAAAAACAGCTTTATTTGAAAAAAAAAAAAGGAAAATAATATTGATAAATAATAATACTAAACACAACTATCTCACACACACTGGTACAAGGGACAAACAAAATCTAATCCTCCCCCCTCCCCCCTCACCCTTTCCCTTCCTAACCCACTAACAAACTGTAAAATATCATCTCCCGCCAACGAAATAATAAATGAGATGGGAACCAGACACACACCCAATCTCACACGCTTCCAGACGGACGGTGAATCTCGAACTTAACTCAGTCCATTCAACTGTCCATTTGGGGTGTTGGGATTACTCAGGGAGTTCGTTGGTTCGCAGGCTGTATCAGTATCAGTAGCTCAAGGAGGCGTCACTGCGTTCGGACAAATCCATATACGCTACACCACATCTGCCAAGCAGTTGCCTGACTGGCAGCGTAACCCAACGCGCTTTGTCAGGCATGAGAGAAAAAAAATAAAATGAAAAATAATAATAATAATAATAATAATAATAATAATAATAATAATAATAATAATATAATAATAATAATAATAATAATAAATAAATAAATAAATAAATAAAAAATTTTTAATAATACAACAAATGAAAAAAACATACAATTTAAAAAAAATAGATAAAATAAAATTAAAATAAATAAGTAAATAAATAATAGATAAATACATAAAAAAAGAACCACTACTACTTATAATAATAGGCTGTAGTGATGGCGCGGGAGGGTGTCCCAAGTTCCCTTCTTGGTTGACGCCTGCGTCGCCTATCGGTTTGGCCTCCCTCAAGCGGTGTGCGTCCCGGAAACAAGCCAAAAAGCTCAACAGCTTGTGGAAAACACTGAGACGGGAGCCGGGGACCATATAGTTGCCATAACGTGGCCCCTTGTCCAAGGGACGCTTGGACACTGGTCAGCAGTTGTGCAACACGAGATGTTGCCACAGTTTCAGTATCAGTAGCTCAAGGAGGCGTCACTGCGTTCGGACAAATCCATATACGCTACACCACATCTGCCAAGCAGATGCCTGACCAGCAGCGTAACCCAACGCGCTTTGTCAGGCCTTGAGATGTTGCCAGAATACGGGAACGAACCCGTTACTAGAGGTTCTGAGGCAGAGAACCTCTCCTCTCTCAGTGCCAGGATGGGAGTGATCCACTGCTGTTTGTGGGTGTGCGAAGAAAATTCCTTCCAGATTCACTCGCACGTCAAATGTGCCCACCGTCCAATCAAAACCTTTGATGCGCACTCATTGCACGGGTAATGCACAGCAAAATTAAATGGAAAGAGAAATATTGTACCGGCAACTGGTTAACCCTTTCTCTCCTGCCAGCACCGGGTTTCACCGGGTAGCTGCTTGCCGGGTGCGACAATCTTGGTGGATTAAGGATAATCTGAGTAAAGTGCCTATCCTAAGGACACAACACCATGCCGAAACGTGGCCCGGAACCCTAATCACTGGTGGACACAGGATTACAAGTCCATCGCTGTCCATTCCGCTACGGCGCCTCCATTCTGTGCAAAAAGAAAAATTGATGTTTAGTTATTTGCACGGTCAGTCAGTACATTAACTCACTCAGTACGGCCAGTCCTCTCTTCTCCTCTACACAGACCCCTCGGATGTCCAGTGGGTGTCTGAATGACCCAACCTTTAACTTCCGTCGTCAGAATTGTGGTATTCTTTGTCAACGTTCACCTCTTCAGTATAAGAGCCTTCCGCTTGCAATATTTTGATGATGGTAATTGGGGTGAAACGCTGTTGACATCGTCTCTTTCGCCGTTCGTATGGAAAGAGTTAAGTAATCAAAAAGTCAGCTGGTTTGCAGCTGGTTAATCAGTTAGTCGGCTAGTTCGCTTATTAGTAGCTCGGTTAGTTAGTTGATTGGTTGTTTGTCAGTTAGTTTGCTGATTGACTGGTTGCTTTGTTCGTCCAATCAGTAACTATCGCTGGTAAAGTGAGTGGAGCGAAACGAGGCAAATATTCAAAGAAGGAATTGGTACTAAGCGCTACAAATCAGCAAGCATACCGGCAAATAATGGATTTAGAGAAAATAAACCCAGAGACTTAAACTGTACCCCCCTTATTTATCTGAATGCTGGCTGACCGGTTAGTGCCAAGAAAATACCATACTTGTCAAAAACGTGACATGAATACTGTTCATGATGAATTTCTTTGCAATTTGGAGTGTCCAAAATTTTCTGATATTTGTAAAATATTGTTGCCTGATAAATATTTATGTCCAAAGTCTGTATTCTAATTTTGTTAATCATTTTGTGCGAGCAAACGTGTCTTCTTTCGACATGATAAATTAATTAATACTTGCAGTGTTGCAAAGGATACTTTCACGCAGATGAAGAGATGTTAAACCATATTCTACGTTTGTTGATGCAAACGTTATTGTAAACCTAGATGTGTTCACGATTAGGTTGTTTTCTTAAATCTTCCATGCCTCAAAAAGGGTCAAAGATTAATCAAATCTTGAAATCTTATCCCGTGAAGAGTAGCAGTGTTTATCCTTTGTTGAACATAATCAATAGCTGGTTTGTTTGTTTTGTCCTCTCTGTCTTCATCAGTCTGTGTGTTTTAATAGCTTCGTTCGCTCGAAAGCGAAGGTGAGGCGTCTGCACCTTTTTTTTTTCTTTTTTTTTTCTAATGAATACAGCAGATGTTACATTACTGCACATTATACCCTCTGGCACGCAGGGCAGTAACGAAGAGCTGACACACTTGTCTGTTTTGAGCCATGCTCTGAATGGTACATCTCTTCTGGCTGGTACCCCAAATGTGCTTCAGGGTCTTGAGTTCTCCTTCGACTGTTCTTCGCCAGGATACAGCAGATGTGGTGTAGCGTATATGGATCAGTCCGCACATTTTGACTCTTCCATGGAACTGAGAACTTAAATAACTGCTCCAAAACATACCGTTTAATTGAGTGTTTCGTCGTCGACTACCAGTGTACGTGATGCGACACACTCCAAAACAAGTTGTTAGTTAATTAAAGACCCTACATATATATAGTGTACCTACCGTGCATATGGCTCAACGCTCGGCTTTCATCAGAGATGGACACAAGCTTACAGTTGGGCCAAGGCCAACAACAAAGTGAGAACTGTGTGATCAGTGGCTTCTCCACTTAATGGAACTCATTTACAGCTTAGTCTTTTATGAAGGACTGTGACTCACCAGCTACGAGGCAAGGTTTGACTGGCTCTTAGTGCTGCAGCATTGGGGGCTAGTTGGCCTTTGGGGGACCATCTCACTGACGACTGTCCCAAAGCTCTCTTGGCCGAGAGAGTGGGGCAAGACACTCTCCACAAATTCTAGCTACAGTCGGGACAGCAATTGACTCCTCTGCCGTTCTGATGGTCATAGCTGGACACGACTGACTATCATACCTGGTATTTAGGGTCCTTGGTTTCACTTTTGAGCTGATGGTGAGGGCCCATTGCATGCAGACATGTACGGGAAGAACTGTATAAAGTTTAACTGTTCATATATGCTCATTTTATCAGCATCTGAACCAGCCCCAAGGGGGAATGGTCAGGGCTAAATCTCATCGGTAAACAATCAATACCATCAAAATGAAAAAGGATTTAAACAACATTAAAAAAAAACACAAAACCAAAAAAAAACAACACACAAAAAACCCCACCAACCTTAAATCATTTTGATGACGTCTGTGTTTGTGTGTGTGTGTGTGTGTGTGTGTGTGTGTGTGTGTGTGTGTGTGTGTGTGTGTGTGTGTGTGATAAATGTGGGATTGTGAGTGTTGTACCATTTCAGAAAAACAGTGTTTCTAATGTTTTACCTTCATCACTTTTTTTATATTCTACATTATGCATGCCACGTGTATTGTTTAACGCTCTTAGAACCACAGGCAAGTGCTATGTGAATGCACATTATTTTTCTTATCATCGTCATCATTATTATCATCAATCTTAAAAGACTGATTCAAAACCAAGTTGAATATTTTTCAAATGAACATTTTCTTTTCCTGGGAACCGAAACATTGTTTAAGTGAGAACATAAGAATACAATGGTTTTCGTTGTGTTAGTGCCCGATTTTATGCAGAGCCCAGCAGTCAATAAAACGATTTTAGCACTTAGAAGACCAGGACAAGGCACACAGCATGAAAATTTCTCTTTCAAATGGCACCAGTGCTTGAAACAGGAGTGATTTGTTTGCAGCCTGCGGAGAACTCTCCTTTATCTTGTTTTTTATGACTGATTTTTCCTCTTTATGTTTCTTTTTGTTCATTCATTGATGTTCTTTCCAATCTTTCTACACGTGGCCTTTCATGAATTTGTCCCATTTCACTCTGCCATGACGAAACCTATATTCCGCTTTTCAGGGGTGAACACGTTGAATATGTTCGTGTTTTCACAAATCAAGCAATACTGACATGGACAACGGATCTTCAAGTGTATATTTGATCTTTTGCGTGTGTATACTACACTCGAAGGAGAATAGCAGGTCTGCACATTATATGTCGATTTGTGAAATCGGAAACAAGTACCTTTACACAAAGTGGCATGCATGTTTGTTTTTTTTGCGATAAGTTTTCAAGATCAGTCGAGATACTTAGTTTTGAACTTTCTGTGGAGGTTCTATGACAGATGAGGAGGAATTTTGTTTAATGTCCCGTCACACATTTCGGTGACTGAAGACATTTTGTGAAAGTATTTATGAATATATTTGAGTATTATCGGTTAGAAGGGGTGGGAGATGTGAATGAATGGAGAGTTGGGGGAAACTGAGCAAATGAGGGTGAAATGAGGGTGAAATTCGAAAAAATATCTAAATACAATTACAGGAAATTACTTAAAGGACTTCGTAAAAGAGAAGTCGTTAAACTGACAAGCGAAACAACTGATAATGAATGCAAAAAGTCAAAAACATCAACGTTCTCAATCACTTGTGAAGACACACTTTCGTATACATAAGGCTTCATCAAGCTACAGTGAAAAATTATATGCTTAATTGTCAGGTTACTAAAGCATATACACTTGACATTAGAACAATACTTGGTACGTAATGAAATTGATAATAGTCTGAGAGTTAAACTCAGAACTGGTCTGCAAATCGGACCAAAGTCTGAGAGAGTCAACTGACGAGGTTTTAGACTTGAATTCAAGCACCTATAAAAGTCTCTTTCTAGTATGACAGATAAAGTTAAGCCTACTGATAAAGAATAGCTGTAGTCTACTCTGGAAAGAACGCAGGAAGTGACTAGTGTTTTTTTTTCGTTGCGTCATCTATGAGGTATCTCCGGGTTGAACTCACTTCTATTTGAGAGCGAGACATTGACCTTCAAAGCGGATTTAGCAAGAAGAACCCAAAGCCATGGAAATAGGTGTCATCGCAAGATACTAAACATCAGATACACTGATCATATCCAATGCAATGAATATTTGCACCAAGCCATCAAACAGCACATTGCACCGTATAAATATCTGCTGATCGCATGCATGTCACCAATGCAATGAACATTTGCACAAAGCCATCAAACAGCACATTGCACCGTATAAAGATCTGCTGATCGCATGCATGTCACCAATGCAATGAACATTTGCACAAAGCCATCAAACAGCACATTGCACCGTATAAAGATCTGCTGATCGCATGCATGTCACCAATGCAATGAATATTTGCACCAAGCCATCAAACAGCACATTGCATCGTATAAAGATCTGCTGACATCAGTTAAGGAAAAAGAACTCCGTCCGTAGGGCCGCGTAACAAAATACAATGCCCTTGCTGGGACAATCATCCGAGGAATTGTTGAGGGGGATGGACGGAGATGAAGACAGACAAAATGATGGACTGACAACATTGTATTGTATTGAATTATATTGTATTGTATTACTAATTTTTGTCACAACATTTTTTCTGTATGAAATTCGGACTGCTCTCCCCAGGGAGAGCGCGTCGCTACACTGAGAGCGCCACCCATTTGTTTAGTATTTTTTCCTGCATGCAGTATTTTCTAATTTGTTTTCCTGTCGAAGTGAATTTTCTACACGGGACCTCGGCTTATCGTCTCATCCGACTTGACTAGCGTCTAGACCACCACTCAAAGTCTATACTAGCGGAGAGGGAGAAAATACTGGCGACTGTGCTGTGATTCGAACCCGCAGTGCGCTCAGATTCTCTCGCTTCCGAGGCGGACGCGTTACATCTAGGCCATCACTCCTTCAACATTGCAGAATGGACGGGAATACCGTTAGCAGAGACCCAGGGTTTGGAACACAAGCGTCAGACCTGGAGGAATATGGCAAACAGCTGTGTGTGGTACCCCTATGGTTCTTCACAGAGTCAAAAGAGAAAAGGAAGACGATTCAATATGACAAATATGTGTGGACATTAGTAACATATTTCTGCCTAATGCAGGACTGAACCAGTGATGAAATAATACAGATTCAACGTGTTTATGAAATTTTTGTGTCCGACAGATGTATTTCTGACGTTGAAGGATCAATGTTATGTGTTTTAATCTGTTGTTTTTTTTATTTCAACGTACAGCCTTGGAAAATGTAAACCTTTGCTCGCACAAACAACAAAAAACAAAAACAAAAAAAAAGGTTGAAATAAAAAGAAAAAAAAGAAAGTAAATAGAGTAAGGTGAACACAAGTCTTAACTCAAAAATCAAAGCAAAAATTATATACATGGTAAGATTTTACAAGTAATTTGACCACATTTTCTTTGTTTCGCTTTTCATTTCAATACGGCCTTTTTTCGTTCATTGCTTTACTGTTGTTTTTCAACCATTCGTTCAGCGTCTTTGATGAAAGCTGTTTTTCCCTTCCTATTTTATTTCAGTCTCCTGACAGCTTTTTCCCCTCATCCTGTCACCTCATCTTTGAACCTTCGCTCGTTCCGAAATCGCGAGCTGTTAGTAAGGGGAGACAATTAATAAAGTTCAGAAGAGTTAAAGTCCTTAGCAGCGGCAGATCATGGCGTGAAGATGAAACCTGTGCCGCGGGGAGATTTCTACATAATGAGTCTCCTCCATTTCTTGTAACTGCTTGTCTTCCGCTCTTTATTATTAGATATTTGTGAAGGGTATTGTTCCAGCAAAACAACCAATCATATAGGTATACAAGCCAAGACACGAACGATAGAAGAGAGAACAATTACATCGACTGACAACCTGTGTGTGTGTGTGTGTGTGTGTGTGTGTGTGTGTGTGTGTGTGCGCTATTAGATGGTTAATTGAATGGTATTGAGTAACTCGGTGTCCAGACAGACATTGCATTTCCCTTTTTTTAAATCTTTATTTTATTTATTTATTTATTTATTCATTTCATTTTATTTTATTTATTTATTTTGTGTTGCTGTCGCTCTCCCCCCAGCCCCTCCTCTCTCGCGCACCCAGTATTTCCTGTCAGATTTTTCTCTAAAACTTCTAAACTTTTTTTTTTTTTTTTTTTTGGTCAGTGGGGCACACTTGGAAATTTGCTTGTTGATCGATTTTTAGGGTGATGGTGGTGGTGGTGGTGGTGGCAGATGGTTCTCAGTGACACATGGAGCAGCTGAACGTTATACTGTGATGCAGCAGCACTGACAGCAGACAAAACAAACCAAAAACTAACTTGAGCAGTGTGAAATTATCTTCATATCACTGGTCGACACATGACAGCCAGAGGCAATGTACATCATGCTTTACTGTGTTCAGAATGTGGAGCTTTCGTGATTATGAGTCCGCAAGCTTTTTTTTTTTCTTTTTTTTAAATATTTCTGAAACAGAAATAAGATAAGATGGGGGAAAAACTCTAAAGAAAAGGAAAAATAAAACACTAAACTGAAGATGATTGCATGCAATCTAAATTCCTTCAGGGTCAACCTGACTTGTTTGGGTTTTTTGGGTTTTTTTAAGCTGAAGATGAAACACACAACAATAATAGGAAAATTGTCACCCCGAAAGATCATCACATTATCCAATATGATAGTGGTGGTGGTAGTGGTGGTGGTGATGATGATGATGACGGTGATGATGATGAAAAGATGAGCGGTATAAACAAAGAGTTAACGCATTCTGTAAAGAGTTTTTATCTGTTGGAGAGCACAGTTCACTTGAAAGTATTTGTTTATGTTATATTCCACAAAACTCTATCGAACAGCTTTTTGTCTGTTTCGTAATCCACTTTTTGACTCACTTGTGTAAACAAAGTGAGTCTATGTTTTAACCCGGTGTTCGGTTGTCTGTGTGTGTGTGTGTGTGTGTGTGTGTGTGTCTGTGTGTCTGTGTGTCCGTGGTAAACTTTAACATTGACATTTTCTCTGCAACTACTTTGTCAGTTGACACCAAATTTGGCATAAAAATAGGAAAAATTCAGTTCTTTCCAGTCATCTTGTTTAAAACAATATTGCGCTTCTGGGATGGGCACAAAAAAATAAAGAATGAAGCCTAATTATATGCAAAGTGCATTTACTGTTATATTTATATTTTTTGTATTCTCTAAACTTGGCACTTTGATCTGATATTCGACCCAACAGCTAGAGCAGTCATTATTATCATTTTTTGTTCAAACAGGAACTTCTTTTGCTAAGCGTGGAAGTTTATTTATTTTGCAAACGTTTTGGTGCAGATAGTAAAAAAGGGAAATTACTCTGTAATGCTAGTGGAGTTAATTTGCTTTAAACTGATCTTTCTCATCTTAAACATTACATTTTGAAACAAGAGAGGCAAGGCCTTCAAGACTCACTTGTGACGCACTTTTTAAAAAAAATCCAAGCTTTTTAAGTATTGAGTATAATTTCAAAATGTAATGTTTAAGATGAGAAAGATCAGTTTAAAGCAAACTAAGTTCCCCAGCAGAGTAATTTCCCTTGTTCTACTGTCTACACAAAAACGTTTGCAATAACTAAAACTTCCATGCTTAGCAAAAGAAGTTCCTGTTTGAACAAAAAATGATAATAATGACAGATCTTTTGTTGTGTCGAATATCAGATCAAAGTGCCAAGTTTAGAGAATACAAAAAATATAAATATAACAGTAAATGCATTATACTCAATACATAAATAGCTTGGATTTTTTTAAAGTGTATCACAAGTGAGTCTTGAAGGCGTTGCCTTTCTTGTTTAGACATGGTATGAAATTATTAATCTACTCTTTAAACAGAGTGTTAAATATAAGGGTTTTTTGTGTGTGTTTTTTTGTTGTTTTTTTTTGTGTTTGTTTTTCTTCTATTTAACACCAAACATAGAGACCCAATGACTCTCTCTCTCTCTCTCTCTCTTTGTAAGTTGACCGATATGCTGATGTATCCACCTTTGGGAAATAAAGATAAACTAATTAGTTAATCAACTAATTCATGAAACAATTGATCAAGTGACTAATTAATTAAGCAATTCTTTCTTTCAATCTTTCATTCATTCTCTGTCTCTGTCATACACACGCACACGCACACACAAATGAATATATATATGTGTATATATATATATGTACACACATACATGTCAGAAATACACGTCTTACTTTTCTGGTTCGTCACACGGAGCAGGTAGGAACGTGGGAGACAGACACAGACAGAAACAGAAAGACAGAGTGACAAAGGAAACACACACACACACACACACACACACGACAACCGCAACATCGACGAACTCCTTTTCAATGATGTGTTTGAATCGCCACCACCACCACCACCCCTTCATACCCCTGTAAATTCACAGTCTCTGATTGCTGCTTCTTTTCCCATCCTTCTAGACTTTCACAGACTATAAAAATACACTTCTCCATTAAGCGAAGAAGAAGAAGAAGAAGAAAGAAAGAAAGAAAAAAAAAAGAAAAAGAAAAAAATCCTGATTGGATGCAAATTGAACACATCAGAAACGCGAAACCTCTGAATTTGGGAGGAACACAGCAAACAGGTGATCCACCCGGTCAGTCCACAACCGGAGACAAACGACTGTGTGAGAGTTATGGTCTTCAGAAATGGGATACCCTGGATGGCGGGCAGTGTGGAACCAATGGGAAGGAAGGAGATTAAACGGCTGGAGGAGGGGGTGGTGGTTGTGGTGGTGGTGGTGAAAGAGACTGCATTCAGCTTACTTGTCGAAAGATTGCAATCAAAGGGGTAAAAGAGTCTTCAGGCTAAGAGTTGAGTAGTGAGACAACGAGACCGCACAATGAAACCGTGTACTGTGGCAGACTACTCACACGCTCAGATCGTACCAAAAAAAAAGTGTCTTCTCATTTCTCCTAGAGACTGTGGTTTCTTTTGAAGTGAACAGAAACAGATCAACGTACTAGGTGTTTCAAATGGAAGATTAAGAAATGAAAACAGATTACGTCGGGAAAAAAAAAGAAAGAAAAAGAAAAAAAAAAACCAGCAAGAAATGGAGAAGAAAGGTGAGGCGGAGGACTGGGAGAAAGAAGAAGATAAATGATGATGTTGAAATACAATGCACCACAAATTAAAAACAAAATCACGGAAGAAAAAAAAAACATTAAGAAAAAAGAAACAAAAGGTCGTAAACGTATACTCTACAATATGAAACTCCATCTGCACCAAAGACACGTTTTCCCCCTGCAACTTACCCTATGGAAATGCTTCGGAATATGCCATCTTTCTTTCTCTGTCGCAGAACAACAATCCGCTCTCAGACTCATGGCCTGGCTTCGCTGACGAAGATCTAGGAAGGGCGTTGTCCACGTCTCATGCAGGCACGCTCATGGCTGACAAGGCCAATGCGGGAAAAGCAGAGTCGGCCGCAGCGGTTGCAAGGGAAAGTCTGGTCTGGGTTCGCGGCTGCAGCGTCGTGGTTCTTCCTCCTTCTGCGTTTGTCCTCAAGGCTGGCCCTGCGGTTGTTTTCGAAGGAGGAGACAGCTTGGTGGATGGTGCGTCGCCAGGTCTCTCGATCAGCGGCTACTGCGGACCACTGGCGATGGTCAATGTGACAGGCACCGAGAGCTTTCTTCAAGGAGTCTTTGTATCTCTTCTTGGGTGCTCCTCTGTCACGGTGGCCAGTGGACAGTTCGCCATACAGCGCGATCTTGGGCAGGCGGTGGTCCTCCATCCTGGACACGTGCCCTGCCCAACGTAGCTGGGTCTTTAGCAGCACTGCCTCGATGCTGATAGTCTTTGCCTGCTCCAGGACCTCGACATTTGTGATGTAGTCACTCCAGTGGATGCTGAGGATGGTGCGAAGGCAGCGCTGGTGGAAGCGATCAAGCAGTCGTATGTGGTGCCGGTAGGTGACCCAGGTTTCGGAACCATACAACAGGGTGGGCAGTACAACAGCTCTGTACACGCTGATCTTTGTGTCTTTCTTCAGGTGTTTGTTGTTCCACACTCTCTTGTACAGCCTGCCGAATGCGCTGTTTGCCTTTGCAAGTCTGTTGTCGATCTCCTTGTCAATCTTGGCGTCAGACGAGATGGTGCAGCCTAGGTAGCTGAACTGGTGGACCGACTTCAGCTCTGTCTCACCGATGTTGATCTCAGACTGAACCTGTAATAACGGAGCCACTAGACCTGGAGAAAGACATTTTCTTATCACAAAACCTCTTTCAAAAAACTCTGCTAACAAATCCCCCAGAAACCGTCATTAAACAGCTCTGACGGCCCCTAGTCCTGTGGTAAGGACTTGCTGGCACCTTGTGCTCAATGTTCCAATTTCCACCTGGCATAATAAGGTCACGTGATCTCCCTCCAGTTAAAGGAAAAAAAAGCCTTCTCATGTTATTTGATATATACATTGGCTTCTTGTTAACATTGATAAGCCTCTAAAGCGGAACGGAAAGGAAAGAAATTATGTAAACGTTTAGCTGGCCCACAGTTAGTGAAAACATACCCAGCATGGCTCATGCTAACAGTAAAAATCCGTAAGATCACTCACGATTATCAGAGACTTCTTGTTGTTGTTGTTGGTGGTGGTGGTCGGTTGTTGCTTTTCTGTTTGTTTGTTTGTTTGTTTTTGTGCTTTTTTGACTCACTTGTGTAAACAAAGTGAGTCTATGTTTTAACCCGGTGTTCGGTTGTGTGTGTGTGTGTGTGTGTGTGTGTGTGTGTGTCCGTGTGTCTGTGTGTCCGTGGTAAACTTTAACATTGACATTTTCTCTACAAATACTTTGTCAGTTGACACCAAATTTGGCATAAAAATAGGAAAAATTCAGTTCTTTCCAGTCATCTTGTTTGAAACAATATTGCACCTCTGGGATGGGCACAAAAAAATAAAAAAAGAAGCCTAATTATATGCAAACTGCATTTACTGTTATATTTCTATTTTTTGTATTCTCTAAACTTGGCACTTTGATCTGATATTCTGACACAACAACAAGAGGAGTCATTATTATCATTTTTTGTTCAAACAGGAACTTCTTTTGCTAAGCATGGAATTTTTATTTATTTTGCAAACGTTTTGGTGCAGATAGTAAAAAAAAGGGAAATTACTCTGTAATTAATGCTAGGGGACTTAATTTATCACAAGTGAGTCTTGAAGGCCTTGCCTCTCTTGTTTTCTTTCTTATTCCCAAGACTAAGAAGTCGGCCCCACCACCAGTCAGAAGTGCTGACTGACTGAAGCAGAAAGGGAAAATCAGCGATATTAAATTCAAGCCTTGTGATGTTTCGCTGCGCCCATCGCATTTCAACTTCGCCTTCCCCCCCCACCCCCCACCCCCCCGCCCACCTTCCTAGTCCACCCCTCATCTACTCCCAAGTCCCCTGACCTTGCATCTGAATCTTTTTAAAAACAAAATCAATTCCTCTGTTATAAGCCTTACGCGTTGATCAGTCTCATACCTGGTCTGCAAAAGAAGCGATAGTTACCAATCATTATCATGCAGGCCAAACGACCATTTCAAACTGAACTTTTTTTTCTTCTTCTTTTCTATCTTCTTCAGAAGTTTCAGAAGTATGTAAGGCTTGAGGGGTGGGGGGTGGGGGGGGGGGGGGGGGGGGGAACGCGCCGAAATGTTGAAGTGAAACCAGAACGGTTGGACTGATATCCAAACACTACAGAGTTGATCTTGTCCAGCTCACTGTGTGTCTTCATGTTTTACATCTATTTGCTTATTTATCATCATTGTTATCTTATTTATTTATTTATTTATTTATTTATTTATTTATTATTGTTTTTCATAGTTATTATTCATTTATTTATTTATTTATTTGTGTATGCTTATCTATTATTTATTCACCTTTTTTTTCTTTTTTTTTTCTCAAGGCCTGACTAAGTGCGTTGGGTTACGCTGCTGGTCAGGCATCTGCTTGGCAGATGTGGTGTAGCGTATATGGATTTGTCCGAACGCAGTGACGCCTCCTTGAGCTACTGAAACTGAAACTGAAACCAGCTCACTGCTTCACCCGCTAGGGTAAGTCTATAATTCTATTTCACTCGATTTTAATCTGTCAATTCTGAAGATTAACGTACATGGAAACAAAGACTTGACCATGGAAATCACAACAACAACAACAACACGATAGCGTGCGGTAATGATTAATTGTCCAGAACTACCGTAATGCGAAATGGTGATGCACCGTTTCGTAATAATGATTAACATCGATATCATATTTTACAACAATGTTTGGGACAGTTTGTATTGTTCAGTCATGGTTTCACGATATACAGTGGTGTCCTGCGCGGTGGTACCAATGCAAGCTGTAACTACATGAAATAAAATCAATATCTTATATATATAAAAAATATATATATATATATATATCAAACACACACACACACACACAACCATTCCTTTCTGAAGCTGTGTGGTGCTGTTTTTTTGGTGTGTGTGTTTTCTGTTTGTTTGTTAGCTTTTCAATTGTTTTTAGTTTATTCGTTGTTTGTTTCTTTACATTGTATCAAAATTTGTGACAGTCAAGTGCAGTTTTATGGAAACAATTGCCATTATTGGCTTTTTTCAGTTGTAGACACTCGAAGGAAATTGTGGTTCTTTCATTTGCAATCATCGTGTACTTGAAGGAAATTGTTGCACACGTGCAGTTTACTATTGAACCACACCGCAGGTTTGTTTTTGTGTTGTTGTTTTTCTTGTTGTTTTTTTTTTTTTTTTTTTTTTTTTTTTTTTTTTTTTTGTTTTGTTTTGTTGTTGGTTTTTTGTTTGTTTGTTTGGTTTGTTTTTTTTCTTTTTGGATTATTCTTGTTGTTGCTGTTGTTGTTTTTTATTATTCTTGTTGTTGCTGTTGTTGTTTTTTATTATTCTTGTTGTTGCTGTTGTTGTTGTTGCCTCTCCATCTTCAATCATTAACGAGCAAGCAAACGGTAGCAACAGGACGAGAGAACAACACACACACACACACACACTCACACACACACACACACACACACACACACACACACACACACATGTATATATGCACCCGCAAACGCACACACACGTATGCACACATACACACACGCACACGCGCGCGTTTTTGTTTTTTTTTTTTATCACAGAAAGTCTGAAAAGGACAAAAACAAATGATGGTGATTATACGCACAAATTCAATTTTTTAAAAATCTATACTCTCTTTCTGATTTCCAACGAAGAAGAAGAAGAAGAAGAAGAAAAGATATAGCCAAGAAACACCACTGGAATCATAAAGATAGGCAAACAGAATCAAATGAAAACACGACTCCCCTTTTTTTGTAAACCAGCCTCTTCCCGAAGAGAAAAAAAACGGAGAGAGACAGAGCGAGCGTGCGAGTGAGAGAGACAGAGAGAGATGGAGACAGAGTGATGGAGACAGAGAGATACAGAGAGGGGGTGGGTCAAAAAAGAAAGGCAGAGACGACAGAGAGAGGTGATGTCTTCCTTCAAGACGCTCTTAACACCGCAGCGCTTCCCTTAAACAAATGCGGTGGTGGGGAGGCCAATAATGCCGCCATAATGGCCAACAGACAATCTGTATTCCGCCAACATAGCTCCGGCGAGGAGACAGCCCACTCGGTATTCCACGCAGCACCCAAATCTATCATTTACCCAACACATTGGCAAGCCATAATTATCTCTTATGCCCGACCCGCCAAGGTAATAGAATTAGATGATTTTCCGACGAGCGCCCGATTTGATTAAGAAGGGCCCTAACTGTAATTGGAATTGTGATGTGATGGAAATTGAGTGAGTAAAACAGAATTAGAGGGATTGGCGTCGAGCGCTTGTCAACGGAAGGGGAGGCCGGGCTGCAGGCCCGAGGGGCGCGCGACAATAATCCAGTTTTGATTAGGCGATCTGCGAATTTACATGCTTCCCCCTCTTGTCTGCCGCCGCCGCTGGCATCGCCTGAAGAAGTTGTCTCCACTCCAAGAGGTGTGGGGTTCTCTCGCTGTCTTGCTAGGGCGTGCATCCTGGCAGACTTTACGGTGAACGTGGTGGTGGGGTGGGGTGTTTGTTGGAAGTTTAACGTGTCTGTGAGATGTACACCACGGGTTGAGGATTCTCGTGTCGTGCACAGCGTACACTGACAGATGTAAGGAACGTGGTTGGAGTTTTTTGTTTGAAGTTTAACGCGTTTATATTCTTGACATTGTTGACATCTTGAGGGCTCACCCAAACAGACGTAAAGAATGAATGTGGGGGTGTTTGTTGGAAGTTTAACGTGTCTGTATACACCACAGGTGGAGGTTACTGGTATCTTTGTGGGTACCTTCTGACAGACTCATGCAATGCGGGGTATATAAATTTTGTTGGAATGTCTGAACTTCAGACAGTGTTGGTGTTTAGCATGCACTGTTTGGAAGATTTCAAGAACGTGCTGGGAGTGTTTGCTGGAAGTTCAGCATGTCAGCATGTCTCTGGGCTCTCGTTATCTTGAATGTATGCAGTGGTACAGATTCAAACAATGACAGGGGATGGGGGGGAGTATCTGCTGGAAGTTTAATGTGTTTCTTCTTTTGAGGTGGTTGGTGTCTTGTATGCACATCCTGGTAGAATTTAGGAATAAGGTTGGGGGAAATCCAACGTTTCTGTATACCGCACTGGTTGAGGTTGTTGAAGAAACATTCCGGCAGACCTTAAGATGGTGTTGATATATTCACTGGACTATGAACATGGCTGTTATCTTAGGGGGTTATCTGTCTTGCTGGTACATCCAGGCAGATTAAGGAACTTATATAGCTGTTTAAAGTTCAACATGTCCAACATATACGCTATGGCATCTTTGACTTTGTAAAACCCTGTCATATAATTGCGCAACAAATAAGGCATTTACTGGGAATTTGAATGCTTATAAGTGTTTCCAGAAAAAAATTTGGTACTGCTGTTTGTCTTGTTTTATTTGCCAGACACGTTGGTAAATTCAACCTCACGGGTTGACATCCTTTGAAAACCCTAAACCCGTTTGTAAAGTTGAGGAATAAGAGGTTCAATGTCTCTACCCTATAGGTTGATACGCACAAGGCTTTACAACAACAAAAAAGCCGGCCTAACAATGATGGAGGAAAGTTGAATGTCTCAACCCTCGGGTTTTGTTCGTCCTCGGAGATCTAATTGCAACTACCTGTCAACGCTCGGCTTATGTATCAGACATTGACATAAGCTTAAAAGTTGGGCAACAGCAAAGCGAGACCTGTTTGATCAATGGTTTCTCCACTGAAATGGGAATTCGTGTACGGCATAGTCTTTTATGAAGGGATTTTATCCCAACACTCCATGATAACCTCTCCCAGAAGGGATTTTATCCCAACACTCCATGATAACCTCTCCCAGAAGGGATTTTATCCCAACACTCCATGATAACCTCTCCCAGAAGGGACTTTATCCCAACACTCCATGATAACCTCTCCCAGAAGGGATTTTATCCCAACACTCCATGATAACCTCTCCCAGAAGGGATTTTATCCAAACACTCCATGATAACCTCTCCCGGAAGGGATCTTATCCCAACACTCCATGATAACCTCTCCCAGAAGGGATTTTATCCCAACACTCCATGATAACCTCTCCCAGAAGGGATTTTATCCCAACACTCCATGATAACCTCTCCCAGAAGGGATTTTATCCCAACACTCCATGATAACCTCTCCCAGAAGGGATTTTATCCCAACACTCCATGATAACCTCTCCCAGACGGGATTTTATCCCAACATTCCATGATAACCTCTCCCAGAAGGGACTTTATCCCAACACTCCATGATAACCTCTCCCAGACGGGATTTTATCCCAACATTCCATGATAACCTCTCCCAGAAGCGATCTTATCCCAACACTCCATTATAACCTCTCCCAGAAGGGATTTTATCCCAACACTCCATGATAACCTCTCCCAGAAGGGATTTTATCCCAACACTCCATGATAACCTCTCCCAGAAGGGATTTTATCCCAACACTCCATGATAACCTCTCCCAGAAGGGATTTTATCCCAACACTCCATGATATTTTCTCCTAGAAGGGATTAAGAACTCAGCCACACTAAGACAACGACTAAAAACTCGCATTAGCAGCAGATTGACGCGATCTGAGAACCGTGTGACAGATCACCAGACGACTTAAGTCACGTACTGCCTGGCCTCGACAACTGACACGCACACTCAAACTGTCAATGTGAGGTGGCGCCCTCTCGTGGTGTAGAACCACTGGCTTCTGTTTAAGAGAGAGAGACAGAGAGAATCGCACAGTACAACAACGAGACGTCCAGACAAGATGTCCTGGGGTTGTTGTTTTTTTTTAGACATGCGCAGAGCGTACAAAAATAACTGGAGTTCTACTGGACAAGAAGTCTCTGGTGTTTGGGACATACGCAAGCAAGCGGACATCAACTAGACAGGAAGACTGATGCTTGAGACATGCGCACAAGGTACAAAAATAACTGGACTTCTACCGGACAGGAAGTCCATGGCGTCTGAAACACGCGCAGAGGGCACCGCAATGATTGGACCTGCACCAGACAGGAATTCCCTGGTGTTGGAGACATGCACAGAGGGTCAGAGGGTACAAAAAGGGTTAAAAAAAAATAGATTAAAAAAAAGCTAGACTTCTACTAGACAGAAAGGCCCCTGGCGTTTGAGACATGCGCAGTGGGCCTACAACACACTAAGCGGATATATACCATACAGGAAATCACTAGCGTTTGAGACATGCGCAGTGGCCATACAACCCACTAAGCGGACATCTACCCATACAGGAAATCCATGGCGTTTGAGACATGCGCAGTGGGCATACAACACTAAGTGGACATCTATTA
>NC_134880.1:51908943-51918943 GCF_041734735.1 Babylonia areolata | reverse complement strand
CACTGCAGACAATCAAAATCCCTTTCAGATCAATTTGGACGTGTTCATTGCGCGCGCGCACTCACGCACACACACATGCTCACGCGCACCACACACACACACACACACACCACCACCACCACCACCACCACCACCACCTCACCCACCCAACACTAACTGTACCAAAGATAGAGAGAAGAAAGGAAATACAGGAAAAGTACCGTCACACAAGATCGCCACATCCCCCCCGCAACCTACCCCCCTCCCCCCGACCCCTCCCCCACCACCACCACCACCCCTCCACACACACACACACACACACACACACTTTTTTTTTCTTTTTTTTTTCCCCAACACGTCGGATTTACTAACGAGGAAAAGCAAGCTCCTCTTGCCATACGCTCTACCACCTGATCTTCACAATTACCCTCCGGTCTTCTTCAGAAGGCGTTCGTTTATCGGTTCATGTGGTCAGTCGTCAGAAGAAGTGGATACTTCGTTTCTTGTTTTTCTTTCAGGTTATTCTATTCCTTGTTTGTTTGTTTGGGTTTGTTTGTTTGTTTTTTTTCGCCCGTCCGCTTGTACTACAGTTTGTCTTCCCCACCTTCCATTTTTTTCTGTCCAAAAATAATGGCAAGCGGACTTCTGAGGGTTCAATCTGTCAGCGCAAAAAGCGTTGAGGACTTTCATATTAATGTGAAACGAAGATTTAAAAATCTGGGCGTTTGAGATTGTGATCAACTGATCCGACACAGGCAGAGGGGAGGGGTGGGGGTGAGGAAAAGAAGCCGATTGCTGCATTTGAAGATCATCATATCATAGACGCTGCTCGTGAAGCCTTTGGGCATGGTGGTGAGAAGAAAACGTTTCTGGAAGCAAATCATATCAGTTTTCACGGTATCATCGCTGATTATGAAATGCACAGGTTTCATGCGTCTCTCTGTGTGTTTGTGCGTGCTTGTGCATGCATGTTTGTGTGGGAGGGGGGGGGCGAGGGGGGGGGGGGGGGGGGGGGGCGGGGGGAGGGTTGCGCGCGCGCGTGTGTGAGAAAGGAGTGATGTAAACGTACCATCCACAGACTAACTTTTTTTTCTGTTTTCCATGCAAGCGACCGAAAGAGCGAGACAGAAACTTGTGCCAGAAACAGAGTTTCCGGTATTGTATCCCATTCACCATCAGTCGGGCAGAAATCACGTTCGCCTCCAGTGAACAATAGTCTTTGAACAGAGCTTGGCCCTCAATATATCGAGCTAAAAACCTTGAGCCCTCATCTCTCTCTCTCTCTCTCTCCTCCTCTCTCTCTCTCTCTGGATCGATGGATTATTTCTCTTCCTCTCCCCCACACCCCTCTTACCCTCCTTTTTTTTTTTTTTTTTTTTTTTTTAGTCTAGTACTAGAATCTAGTACTTAAAAAAAAATTCTTGTACTTGATATTTGCATATTTGTGCGTGTTTTTTTGTGTGTGTTTTTTTTCTTTGCCCAGGGAAGGGTGGAAAAAAGCATGTGTACTTGCTTATCTCATTACCCTGGTGAAATAAAATTTCGTTTCGTTTCGTTTCGTTTCTGTCTCTCTCTGTCAGTCTTCGCTCTCTGTGTGCGTGTCTCTCTCTCTCTCTGAGTCTCATCACTATTGCTTGACAAGAGCAGTTGTCAATTATTGCTTGATGAACACCATGCACCTGCGGTCACACGACAGATCGTCAAATGCTAAAGGTACAGTGCAATATTGTCAAATGCTAAAGGTACAGACGTGAGGCGGCTCAATAAGCTTGTGTGATTCCTTTTTCACATAAAGAAGGGGTTGGGGAGAAACTCTGAAGCTGTAAAACATTGTTTAGTTTCTTGTTGTTGTTGAATACGGACAGAGAGAGAGAGAGAGAGAGACTGGGTGGGGAGGTGAGGGTGGGGGGTGAGGGGGAGGATGTGATGCCAAAGCTTGGGTTGTGGATGCTTGGTGATCCTCACCTTCTGGATCTGACTCTGTCCCCCCCACCCCCACCTCCCCACCACACCCCAAAGGTCCTCTTTTCTACCGCTCTTATCGTTGTCTGTCCTTTCGTTATATTCCTTTCTACCCCTACTGCTGCTTCACCAAGAGGTACACGTCCCCCCCCCCTCCACCCCCCACCCCCACCTCCCCCATCCTACTTGCTGCACTGCTGGACAAGACAACTGTGTAGAGAGATCGTGTAATCAATGGAAAGGGCAGTACCTGGCTTTAAAGAACGGAGGGGAAAAAATGTTGACTGCAGGTGGGGAGTGAAATTAATTTACGAAAACAAACAACTAAAATTCAGTGGATAAATAAATGGGTAAATGGATATCTAAATAAATAAAGGTACTGTATTCACATTGGGGATGAGAGAAGAAGAAGAAGAAAACAACAACAACAACAAAAACAAATATATATATATATATATATATATCACCGAATCGGATAAGATCTGCACGATGACAAAAACAGACGGTCGGAACATAAATCTGACGTATAATCATCAAATCAATAACAGCAACAAACAGCTGATCCTTGAAAACAAACAAAACAACTTCGACGATCTCTGTGATCCACAGACCTGGACAAAGTTCACAGTAATGAAGAGCGACAGTCTGTCTCCAAAATGTTACCGTCTTACAGGTGCAATGACAGGGGGAGACTTCCTCAATAACATAAAAATCACAAGCCTGCGCACGATGAATAAAGGTTTTCCGTGTCAACATGGTATGTTCTTTTTCTTTGTATGTAGATATATATATATATATATATATATATATATATATATATATATATATATATATATATATATAGAGAGAGAGAGAGAGAGAGAGAGAGAGAGAGGAGAGCATTTCTTAATGAAAGGCCACCGACCTGTATAGGAATACATATGGTCGCACGTGTTGTACACAAAAGTGCAGAAAAAATTCAATTAAATTAAAATAAAAACCTTGAGCAAGATGGAGAACCACAAAATTAAGAAAGAAAAAACTGATGATATAACCAAACTAAATAACAAGCTTAGGGTGATTTAGAAACATGTCTTTCATCTGGGCCTGAGATCTCTCTGCTTTCTGTTGTAACGCACAGAAAACAAACATTGCCACATCTCTTGTCACAAAGCTGTTGTCATTTTGTAGCAAGTGGGGTAACAGGGTAATCCTTAAACTCTGCATATGTTTAGATAAGAATTTGAGAGAGAGAGAGAGAGAGAGAGAGAGAGAGAGAGAGAGAGACAGAGAGACAGAGAGACAGAGAGAGAGACAGAGACAGAGACAGACAGACAGAGACAGAGAGAGAACTTAGAACCCTATTAATTTCAATAGCTTGACAGCCCCAGTGACATGGGGGTACAATTAAAAACCGAACAACAACAATATCAAAAAATAATCTAAAAGATGGAAACGAGAGAGACGGAGACAGACAGACAGACAGACACAGACAGAGGGTGGGGGAGAGAGAGAAAGAGAGAGAGAAAGAGAGAGAGTGAGGGAGAGAGAAGGGAGCTGTCTGCTCAAATTCAATATAACTATTTCATTGCTTTTCTCGGAAAAAATATATATCGTAAGCGCAAGTGACTGACATCAAGGTAAACAGGAACAAGAGAGGCAAGGCCTTCAAGACTCACTTGTGACTGAGAGTAAAACACACAAGCTTTTTATGTATTGAGTATAATTTCAAAATGTAATGTTTAAGATGAGAAAGATCAGTTTAAAGCAACTTAAGTCCCCTAGCATTAATTACAGAGTTATTTCCCTTTTTTACTACCTGCACCAAAACGTTTGCAAAATAAATAAAACTTCCATGCTTAGCAAAAGAAGTTCCTGTTTGAACAAAAAATGATAATAATGACTGCTCTTGTTGTTGGGTCAGAATATCAGATCAAAGTGCCAAGTTTAGAGATACAAAAAATATAAATATAATAGTAAATGCAGTTTGCATATAATCAGGCTTCATTATTTTTTTTTTTTTTTGTGCCCATCCCAGAGGTGCAATATTGTTTTAACTCTCTCCATACGAACGGCGAAAGAGACGATGTTAACAGCGTTTCATCCCAATTACCATCATCAAAATATTGCAAGCGGAACGCTCTTATACTGAAGAGGTGAATGTTGACAAAGAATACCACAGTTCTGACGACGGAAGCTAAAGGTTGGGTCATTCAGACACCCACTGGACATCCGAGGGGTCTGTGTAGAGGAGAAGAGAGGACTGGCCGTACTGAGTGAGTTAAACAAGATGACTGGAAAGAACTTAATTTTTTCTATTTTTATGCCTAATTTGGTGTCAACTGACAAAGTATTTGCAGAGAAAATGTCAATGTTAAAGTTTACCACGGACACACACACACACACACACACACACACACACACACACACACACACACACAGAGAGAGAGAGAGAGACAACCGAACACCGGGTTAAAACATAGACTCACTTTGTTTACACAAGTGAGTCAAAAAGGAGATGAAGAACAAATATTATGCACATACATAAACAAAACAAAACAAAACAAAACCACACACACGACATCCACCTGTCAGCGCAAATACATACACACACACCTCCACCAGTACCACCATCAGTACACACACACACACACACACACACACCACCACCACCACCACCACCACCACCATCATCATCACCACATCCACTTGTCTGCACACGTAGACCCCCACGTGAGGTTTATATATATATATATATATATATATATATATATATATATATATATATATATATATATATATATAGTATGCCCTCGCACTAATAAGTAAAATGACATCAATTAGACGACCGTTTCTATGGTCGCCCTGTCACACCAGGTCCTTGTCTCTGGCTTGAGGACGTGTCTAACACGCCGTGTGCAACTGAGGAGTTGGTGTCCAAGGCCCGCCCCCCACCTACCTCCCGACCCCTCCCGACCCCTACTGCCCCCGCCCCCCCCCCCCCTCCCCCTACTGCCCCCGCCCCCCCCCCTCCCCCTCCCCAGGCCCGCGCCAAAGCAATTCGCCAATTTCGGGAGGTGTGCAAGCGTGAAGAATTGTGTGTGTGAAAAATTTGTTGTTATCACAAAGCCTGGAGGGGGGGGGGTAATAATATAACGTTGACTCGGTTGCTTTCTCTACCGGACTGCCTGTTGTTGTGGAATGGGGGTTGTGGGAGTGGGGTGCTGGGGGTGGGGTGGTGGGTTGGGAGTGGGTGGGGCGGTGAGGGAAGGGGTAGGGGGAGGTGGGAGAAGATTGAAGAGTAGGGGAGGAGAGGAGTGGGAGAGGGGAGATAGGTATGTCAGTGTGTGTGTGTGTGTGTGTGTGTGAACGAGCGAACGAGAGAGAGAGAGACAGACAGACAGACAAGGTAGACACAGACATAAAAGAGTGGTTTATACGATCAAATAAAGCAATGCAGACAAGTTCTTCTTTGTGCGCGAAAACAGTTCTCAAATGATGTGGATTTCGCGGCACCGAGGCGTAAGTAATGTACATAATGAAGCCATCCAAAACCAACAGACAAAAATTAACTTGATGAAACTGAAAGATAACGCATAGGTATGTGCCTTTTATCAGATGACGTCCTGTTCCCTGATGGAATGGCAATACACATCAATATTGGATAGTCTTGCGTTTGGGGTCAGCCACTACTGACGCTCAAAAGTTGGAATTTTGTGGCTTTTCATCCATTATCATAGGGAGTATGATTATGAAAAAATATTGGGTAACATTCTCTGTTGTTTCAGCCATTATCATTATGTTCAGTCATCAATTTCACAAGCATTTTGAGTAGCGGCTAGCATACTCTGGCATTACGGCTATTATCACTGGTATTATCAATACACACGGATATTGAATGTTATGGTTATTCAGCCATTTACCAGTTGGGATTATCATTACACCTATATGTACTATTTGGTGCTCTGGTGTTTCCACTATTATCATTGAAGTGACTTTTTTTACCATTAGCCTACAAATCCTTACTAAAAGAATCCAAGCTCGTGTTGTATGTGGCACACAGAATATGCTCATTAACTCCACTGAGTTCCAGATTTCCAAAACCAATATCACATATACACTGACCCACAAAGTAAAGACATCTCCAATGATAAATCAGAAAGTCGTAAATAACTATTTACAGCACTGAGTGAAAATGGCTTGGATCCATTCACCTTTGTATCTTTACATCCCTGCTCAGGAACCCATTGAAAAAACAAAAACATATCGCCCATGAGTCTATCATATTTGATTCATTTGTTCTTCAAAACCAAGTCATAATGTCAACTAAATTTACTTTGTAAAGATACAATATAAAAGACTACATATATACAGTCTTTCCAAAGTATAGTCGTGCAAATCGGGCTGACCGAAAATACCAACTCAGTCAATAGTTGCCCACTGAGGCCAGGGCTTTGACGAATCAATTCATTCTTTATCACTTGAAATGATCACTTGAACACACTTTTTGTGTGTGTCACACACACACACACACACACACACTCTCTCTCTCTCTCTCTCTCTCTCTCTTCTTCTTCTTCTTCTTCTTTTCTAGTCGTAATGGAGGACTCTCTCTCTCTCTCTCTCTACACAGAGAGAGAGAGAGAGAGAGAGAGAGAGAAACACTGAGACAAAGGTCATGGTTTGTGAAAACAATCACAGACTGCTTTCATTATCTATTTTCCCAAAAGGTCATGGTTCGCATCAACAATCAATCATATATTGCTTTTATTATTACCCCCACCCCCCCCCCCACTCCAACCCTAAAGTTATGCTTTGTGTAAACAATCGCAGATCGCTTTTATTACCTATTTTTTCCAGTTACGGCTTTCGGTGCTCTATAGACTTGGGCGTGCGCGTGAGAGCTGCAGAAAAAAGCAGCTTTGGGTCCTCTAAATAAAGCCCTGAAGATTGCCGCCAGGAGACAGACGACCAGCAACCCTCCAAGCCAGCCCTGCCGGTGAGAAGTAGTGAGAGGGAGGTGGGGGGAGGGGGGGGGCTGATGCGGTGTAAGACAGAGTAATGGGCCAATGATGGCCATCCCCTTCGATCTATTTACCTCAGCGGCCAGAAGACGCGGAGTTGCCCGTCTCCAACAGGCTTTTGGTCTTTTCGTGTGCGTCAGGAGTGAAGCAGTTAATCATGGAGAGCCTTTGTCGAATGGTTAAGCTCGCACCAACTCGATAGGAACCATGGGGGCGCGGAATGAGAGAAAAAGAGACAGACAGACAGACATAAAGAGAGACAGACAGACTGGAGGGACAGAGAGATAGAGACAGAGAGAGAGAGAGCTAAGAAGAGTTACAACAGCAACAGTTGAAGTTCACACTTTATACTTTCAAGGCAAGGTACAGTCACAACAGCGAAAGTTTAAAATTCACAGTTCAGTCATGGCGGTTAAGAACCGACACAGCTCCTTTTTCTGCATTTATATCAGTTCAACAGTTTTTCTGAAGCAACCCAAAGGCTATATATACGGTCAATATGTCCTGTCCACTACCCATATTAACGCTGATAAAGAAATAATTTAACAGTATCTGTGACACAGTGCGCGCGCGCGCGCGCGTGTGTGTGTGTGTCTGCGCGCGCGCGCGCACGCGCGCCCAGAGAGAGAGAGGGGGGAGGTTGCAAGGCATCAGTAGAACATGTCAAGTTTTCAGAAACCTTTACTTTTCAGAAAGCACTTTTCTATGAAACATAGCATCAAAATATAAGGACAGAGTTATCATACTAAAAGTTCCGAAGAGCAGAGCGAAGATCAAGATCAAGGCAACTTTGAAAACATCGTCACGCCTCCAAACATGGTCTGCAAAGGCGCGTGTACCGCTGGTATGAAAAAGTTCGGATACGGCTTGTTATTTTGCTGAAAACATTATTAATTTTATGCACGTGTAAAACTATTTTGCCATAACCGAATAAGCACTGCACTTCTGATTCAGCGTCACCAGTAATCAGGATTGGACTGAGTATCCGCTTCAGAACGGTGTTGTGTCCTTGGGAAAGACACTTTACTCCGATTTTCTTCAGGTGTGAATGGGTACCCGACATCTGTTGGGTAAGATTAAAACGGCGGAAAGAGAGGATTGGGCCCCGCCCTCCTATGCTGAGCCCTATACACAGTGGATATGTGAATTCACTGCCCATATGTCCGTAATAGTCTGTGGGAATTTTAGCCTTTAACCCTTTCACCGCCAGTCAGTTTGGAGTGCAAAATTCCCTTGTGCTATAAACACAGAAAATATGGTGTCCAAGAATAGCTGGGGATTCCCCTGTGATGTGTAGAAAATGTGGCCTATCCTACCACCGAACATTAAGAGCAGTAGGTTCAAACAACTGTTTCTCCTCAGTGCATCCATAGAACGGGCAACTCCAGACTGTACCATCATGAACACCATCAGACAGAACGAGAATGATGAATGAATGATATGGATACTTATATAGCGCCTGTCCTCGGTCGGAGACCAAGCTCTATGCGCTTTACAAACACGGGGTCATTAGCACAGAAGGCTTCCTACCTGGGTAGAGCCGACTGACGGCTGCCATTGAGCGCTCATCATCCGTTTCCTGTGTCATTCAATCAGATTTCAGTCACGCACACGTACACACTCAGACAGACATGTAACATTTTATGTGTATGACCGTTTCGCTTATTTACCCCACCATTTAGGCCGCCATATTCCGTTTTCGGAGGAGTGCATGCTGGGTATGTTCTTGTTTCCGCAACACACCGAACTCTGACATGAATTACAGGATCTTTAACATGCGTATTTGATCTTCTGTGTGCGTTCTGTGTTCGTATACACACGAAGGGGGCCCAGGCACAAGCTGGTCTGCACATATGTTGACCTGGGAGATCGGAAAAATCTCAACCCTTTACCTACCAGGTGCCGTTACCGAGATTCGAACCCGGCATCCTCAGGTTGAAAGTCCAACGCTTTCACCACTCGGCTATTGCCCGTGGCGTTTGCCCAGAAAACGGATGTAACAAACCAGACAGCACGGCGACGTCAGTGACAACGGCTCGCACGGCTCTGGCACCGAGACAGCCGGGGGAGGGGGGGGGGTGGAGGCAGACGGGCCAAGTTGTGATCAGCCCCAAGCTGTCCTGAACAGGACAAGTAAAGATTGCCCTGGTCCCCCTCATCACACCAAGCCCCACTTGACCGTCCCAGCCGCAGCTCTGTAGCTGCTTTTACTCGGCCACCAACCCGTCATAGGTAAATCCCCCCACAGGTAAAGACCCTCCCCAACCCCTTCCCTAAACCACCACCACCACCATTTCACTCTCTCTCTCTCTTTTCCCCCCTCCTCCCGCTGCAGCCCCCATCCCCACCCCCACCCTCCCCGAAAGACGACAGCCATCCTTGGGTCTTAATTCGTCACCTGACGAAGGTTTTAGCCACCGACACGTCACCCCTACTCTACCAATCACAGCGACTGGAGAAATTATTATTATTGTCCGGCCACACGGTTGCCGAGAGGATTGGAAAGGAGAGAGAGAGCCGGGAAGGGTGGGGATGGAGGGGTGGGGTGGGGGGAGGAAGACAGGACAGGTCCAGGTGGGGAGGTAGAGTGAAGGGGGCCGGGGTGATAGGGTTGTGGGAAGGTGGGGGCTGGGGGGGGGGGGGTGCAAGCTGATTACCTCTTTGCACTCCCCCCTGCCCCCCTCCCCCTGTTCAATTTTCTCTGTGGCCCACAACAACGGGATTAGTGGCGGGAGACGGGGAGAGAAAACAACGTCAAGGTGTCGGTGAAACAATGACGGGTGACTGGATCTTTGTTCCCTCTTACCCCCGACCCCCTCCACACACACACACACACTCTCTCTCTCTCTCTCTTCTCAGGTCTCCGCTTCTTGTTCTGCAACTAGAAGCTTCCCGGAGATGTAGCTCAGGCCAGGATTGACTACTGTTATGTTGTGGAATTTAGCAAGTGGGGAAAAAAGTGAAACGGATCTTTTCTTTTCGAAAGAGGTTAAACTATTTCCCACAACTATAGAAATATATATATATATATATATATATATATATAGAGAGAGAGA
>NC_134880.1:51856443-51906443 GCF_041734735.1 Babylonia areolata | reverse complement strand
TACTTACTGTTATACTGATGCTCGCACTTCTTAATAAGACTGAGCAGCGGAGTTGGGTTGTACACCAACAATCCACCTCGACAAAGCTTCTGCAGCTTCACACGCACTTCTGTAAGAAGGTGCATAACTCTACCAAAACGTTCATCATGACTGTCTTCATCGGTGATCCCCCTTGTCTCTGCAAGCCTGGACTTTTGCCACTTGTGTGATTCCATTGGACAGGGTAAGTTGTGTTGTACTGACTGGGAGCTTTTACAAGTTCTTTCCGTTTCTGTGTGGCTGAACCGTGATTCTGTACGTGCATCACTTGCTTGCTCTTTATTCCCAGCAATGTCACTGATTTTGAATTGATTTTCATCATCAATACCACCACCATCATCATCATTGTTATCAACATCGCTGCAAGTATCAGTGCTTTTTCTGCTCATAACACGACTGGGTTTCACTTCATCCTCAGTAGTTCTGGCACCTCGTTTCCCGTGATAAAGAACATCACCTTCCTGCTTTTCAAAACTTACCACTGTTTCTCCCAAACTGTCTGCTGCAACACCATCAAAACTTCCTTCATCGCTACTTCCATCATCAGTACCATCGTTGCTGCTGTCACCATCGTAGCAAGAAAGCAGGGCCATCCCTAAACTGGATTCCCTGGCCCTGTCAAGACCTGCAGTGCCAGAGATGCCATCTTCCGACTCTGACTGACGGTTTCTTGGTGATTCAGGACAAGTACCACGGTTACAACTATGAACTGCATGTACAGGTGATCGTGGTGGCTGTCTGCTGTCCACATCTCCCCAAACAGTACCCGATGATCCCAACTTTGCCAGATTCACCTGTCTAACCCTGCTACACTGTGGAGGTACCTCTACCATTTCTTTCTGCTCCTGCTTTCTTTTCTTGCAAAGTTCAGAACTCCCAGAACAGGCAGATAGTCTCAAGGATGACGCAGCTGACACAAACGCAGAAAAGTCAGCTGCCACAAGTCGCAGGTACCTGGTGATGTAAGCCAGGAAGCAGGTCTCAGGGGAGGTGAGCCAGTCGATCAGCAGGGAGGCGTTGTAGTGAGTCACCTCCAGCAGCTGGATGAAGAGCGGGTGAGGATCCAGCAAGGTCCTCAGCATCGCCATGTCATCGCTGTCTGTGGGCCTGAAAAAACAACAACAAAAGACAAACAAACAAAAAAGTACTGACGTGCAAAAAACAATGCAAGAAAAAAAATAAAAGACAAAGTACACTTGCACTATTGATTATATGGCAGTCTCACTCCAATGACCTCACACAGCTGACGTTTCAGCTGTTTACTTTTGGCTGTTAAGTAAACAAAGTCTTATTCTTCATCATTACATTAATAATTATGATTAACATAGTCACCATTACATTATTATTATGATTAATACAAGTGAAAACAATGTAAACAACAAAAAAACACAAGAACATTAAGAAACCCACCACCACCTGACATGTAATATTGCAATCATACCCTCACCCTGTCATAATCTCAGATGTTCCATTTCCACAATTATCTATAACAAAAAAAGTTCTTTTATCACAATATGTGCCTGTATAAACATTCTGAGCTCTGTGTGTGTGTGTTTGCATGTGTATGCGTGAATGTGAGTGAGTGAGAGAGAGAGACAGTGTGTGTGTGTGTGTGTGTGTGTGTGTGTGTGTGTGTGTGTGTGTGTGTGTGTGTAAGTAAGTGCAACTTAATTAATGTGTGTGTCTTTGAGAGTGTATATACACTGTTGAAAACATGACAGGCCTAGACATCAAAAGCATCATCACGGTTTACTATTTAATCCTATTATTATCATCAGTGTAACAACGAAAATGCAAAAAAACAAAAACAAAAAAAAAACAAAAAAAAAGTCCACTGACAAAGGCTGCAGACAGATGAAGATGTCCAGCAAGCAGAGCAGTGCCTCAATCCACCGGTCATCCTGCTCCCCACACACCTGGGCCAGCCAGGTGAGACAGGTGGGTGAGTTACCTGTCTGCTTCTCTGCACTGGACCCAGTGCTGTATGTCTCCTGCAGGTGACTGTGCATGGAGCGGAGTAACCTTGCACACATTCCCATGTCTTCCCCTGTTAAAAAAAAAGAAAAAGATGCAGAACATCTGCTATACTCGCCTTGTTGAAATTTGACATTATAATTCAATATATTAAAACATACACACTTACATGTCTAATGACACCTGACGCCTTTGAATCTGTAGACAGCGCAGACAGTGCCCCTACATATAAGTTAACATATAATTGTCAAAACGTATTGTTTGTTTGATACCATGGAGACCAGCACTCACCTGTGTCCATAGCGCTTAATTTCATACACACCACTGCATTCCCTCTGCATAAATCTGTTCCCTCTCTGGTGTCTTTCCTGAAAAAACTTGTAGACCTGTATCAGTGTATGACCAAGGTTTCCAGTCACTGTTACTGTGCATCGTGGGGTGAGGAAACTAAAGTTGGTACTTTGACAACAGACTTGGCAATGCTCATCACCATGCTTGGAAGAATCTGACACTTATCAGTTTGTGCAATAACTTTTTAAAAAAAACTAAAAAAAACTTTCACACTAACATATATTTCATCATTCTGATAATCATGCATAACAAAACACACAATGACACATATCCTGGCATTACTTGATAGAAATTATTTGAAATGAATTAGATAAAGAGGATATAAAATCTGCAGGGAGAAATGGTTCAATCTTATCGATCTGAAATTAGAGCAACAAATGAAAAAAAGGCAACAAAAGCAATTTAAACTCAATTCCCACAATAAGACAATAACAATTTAACAAAAAGCAGCAGTTCACAATAGGCAACAGAATAAAAAGCACTTTCTGACTTAAATACAAAACTAGATATTCATGAGGACATGCATATACCATTTCCAGTTTGCTCTCTCTCTGATTTGGAGATGATGGCACCTGACTTGAAGACAACTGCAAGCAACAGGACGAGAACAGGGCTGCAGTCTGTGTCTCTTCTCTCACCCAACAGCTCCTCCATTCCTTCAGGTCTCCACCTGTTCATATGATCAGAACTGTGACCATCTTTTCCACCGTTGTGCTTACTGGGCTGGCCACCAATGAAGGTGTTTTGACCAGGGAATGACCAACAGCAGTCAGCTGCTTGCATGCAGCGCACAAAGTGGACGGCAACCTGTTTGTACACACGGCCAATTCCGCTGCTGGTTCTGAGCTGAACGTAGTCCAACACAGTGTCCAGAATATCCAGGAATTTCCTCTCCACCAGTAAACAGTCACTGGTTTGCCTTGAATGATCTTCACTGAAAAGAGCTGTGTGGTCTGTCACAAGCCGGCTCAGGATGGCGTCTGTCAAAACTTGTGTTTGCAGCTCCCTTTCATCTGCTTCCAGTGAGTTGAAAAGTTTCGCCAGTTTTTGAATCATGCACAAAAACACATAATGCAACATTAAAGGTTGATGTGAACTGTGACTCATGTGAGCTGTAGATCTGAACCGGTCCATGCCAAGTGTGTTGGAACTTGAAGCGCTGTGATCGTCTCTTTCACGTATAATTTCACACCCAGAATTTCCTGCGCTTTCCTTGACAGCATTAACTTTATGAATAAAGGAAGCTGCTGATTCACACTTTTCCTGCACAAATTCTGTCCTTGTTTGCTTTTGCGAATCTTCTGCTGAATCGTCACCGTGTGCTCTTTTACGAACAAAAGTTGAACCATCCCCCATGTATGAGTGCCTGGCAGCACCTTCATCTCTAAAACCACAGGCTCCTGTATTGTAGGCTGCAGACAGAGCTCCCGGGTCCAGTTTTGAGGAGAGAATCCACACAGAAAGACAGCAGTGCTGGTAAAGGGCTGGCAGGTGTGGAAGAAGAAGGGCTGAAATGTGAAGTCTGTGTCTGCAGCCAGGTCGTGCCGACAGCAGGCAGCACAAGAGTTGCAGCGGCTCCAAGCAGACAGCATCATCTGTGGAACTGTGCAACACTGCCTGCACACACTGCTCTGTGACCTGTCGTACTGAACTTTCCTGAAACAAGTAATATAACACACAATCAATGATAGGTGAAGAACAATACCTGATAAAATTTTCAGGCTATGTAGTGAATGTGGTTGTGCCTGAAATGTCAACAGCACACACACACACACACACACACACACACACACACACACACACACACACACACACAAATGAAATTGAACACTCACACACACAATCTGTATCCTGTGTCAGTGTGTGTAAGTCAGTTATTTTCTTTCTCTTTAAAACTATAGAGACAAGCAACTTGAATATATTGTGAACATTAACCAAAACATTAAAATTTCGATGAATGAAAGCCAAAGAAAGATATTTTCAAATGGTATATTTTAGCTTGTATAAATGCATCCAACTCAACATCTAGCCTCTAATTCTTTCTTTCCACATTAACAGAAATGTTTTGGGGGGGTTTAATGGAGAAATAAATAAACAGGCAAATCTACATATGGCAGGTGAATGCAGTTTTAGTAAAACAAATGTTAATCCTGATAGATTTTGTATTTTTATGATCTGGCCTTTTGATCCCAGAAAGACAGCTAGAGAAGGCGCATGTTTGTATATATTAATGCATTCACAAGTGTGTTTCTAAGAAATAGTGTACATATCAATCATCAGGCATATTGTGTGAAAAGGAAAAGGTATTGTACACATTATGATTATCTGTCCACTGATTTTGCCCAACCAGTCATATCAATGCCAACAATTAAAGAAAACTTTTATAAGAAACTTTTAAAGAAAACTTATGATTTCACACAAACACCTCATCAACAACAACAGGATCACTGATCAAATTCAATAAAAGGTACTCAGAATCAGATCAGGATAATAATGAAGTGAATAAAACTTTTTAAAATACAAATGATCACTTTCTTTGAAAAAAAGAGAGAACTATAAAATGCAAACAAGGCCACACAAATCACAAGTTATGCACATGCAAAATAGAAAAATACAGACAATAAGTTCAGTATCAGATGAAAGCTTGTGTGTACTAAAACTACTATCTAGAATTTGATAAAGAAGTTGTTGTTTTTTAATTGCTACAAATGAAACGATATAGAAAAACAACAATAAGCAGAACATCACCCCAAAATGAACATATTGCAGAGATATTTCATCATCTTATTTCACAATGTTTTTTTTTTTTAGTACTGTTTGCTTTGCTTTTGATCATGCTGCAGGCCTGTTGCCTGTTTATTTATCACAACAATGACGGGCGCAATAGCCGAGTGGTTAAAGTGTTGGACTGTCAATCTGAGGGTCCCGGGTTCGAATCACGGTGATGGCGCCTGGTGGGTAAAGGGTGGAGATTTTTACGATCTCCCAGGTCAACATATGTGCAGACCTGCTAGTGCCTGAACCCCCTTCGTGTGTATATGCAAGCAGAAGATCAAATACGCACGTTAAAGATCCTGTAATCCATGTCAGCGTTCGGTGGGTTACGGAAACAAGAACATACCCAGCATGCACACCCCCGAAAACGGAGTATGGCTGCCTACATGGCGGGGTAAAAACGGTCATACACGTAAAAGCCCACTCGTGTGCATACGAGTGAACGCAAAAGAAAGAAAAGAAAGAAAGAATCACAACAATAAAAATTCCTTGCAGCTTGTATCACTGGATTTCTCATATCACTCCTGACAGCAAAACTGTTCTCACCATCAGTCCTGGCAGCGAGCAGATGGAAGTCAAGGCTTTCCTTGACTGGTATCTCAGGTACTGACAATGCTGCTGAAGAAGACCCACCTGTGCAAGAGTATGATAAAACATTACAAATATTCCATTATATATACACTGGGCATTACTAAACAGTTGAAAGTAACTGCTGTGCCTCTGTGCAATAGTGTGTGTGTGTGTATGTGTTTATGTGTGTGTGTGTGTGTGTGTGTTCGTTCATTACTTTAGCGTCTTTTCAGTGATATTGTACGAGAAACGAGTGTGTGTGTGTGTGTGTATGTGTGTGTGTATGTATGTGTGTGTACGTGTTTCTGTTAGAGTGTGTGAGTGTGTGTATATATGTTTGCTTATGTACAATACATATATGTGTTTGCATAGATGTTTGTGTGATTGTTCATGTGCTTGTGTGTGTGTGTGTGTGCGCGTGTGTGTGTGTGCACGCGCATGTGCATGCGTGCGTGCGTGCGTGTGCACGCGTGCATGCGTGTGTGTGTGTGTGAAGAAAGGCACAAGTGTTGTAAAAATGTCAGTATTTCATGATAAATCTCATTCACTACTATGTGAAAAAACAACAAAAAATCTCTAGAAACACGAACTATACTTTAAAATACACACACACACACACTCAAAGAAACACACATACACACATTGATACACATACATTCACAAAGTACATAAAAAATCAATTCAACAAAATACTGAAAACAAACAATAATTAATACTATAATACATTCTTTTAAACATTTATTTTACATAAAATACACATTATTTCTTTTAAATGGCTTCTTTTCTTTCAATATATGCACACACTTTGTAATCAAATGTGAAGTGGACTGATGGCTGAAAAACTATTAAGAGAAGTGTTATGGACAGTCATGGATTTATGTGAGGGACAGTCAGAAATGTTATGCATTCAAGACAGAGGGGTGTCTGCGTTACAGGCAATCAGAAAAGTGTACATGTTACGGACAATCAGAGGGGTGTATGTTTTAGGGACAGTCAGAGGGGTTTATGTGTCGGGGACAGGCATAAGGGTTAACATGTAAAGCACAGTCAGGAGTGTATCTGTATGCTTTAGGGACAGTCTAACATCATCACCTTCAATGAACAGACTATAAATAAACAAATGTATCAGAAGGGTGTTTGTGTTACAGGCAATCAAAGGAGTGTATGTGTTGTGGGCAGTCAGAGAGGTGTATGTGTTAGGCGCAGTCAGAAAGGGTTTCTGTGTAAAGCACAGAGGAGTGAATGTGTTAGAGACAGTCAGTGAGGGGTGCAGAGAGACAATCAGGGGGATGTATGTGTCAGGGACAGTCAGTGAGGGGTGTAGAGAGACAATCAGGGGGGTGTATGTGTCAGGGACAGTCATAGGGGTAATGTGTAAGGCAGTCAGAAGAGTGTACATGTTAGGGACAGGCAGAGGGGTGTATATATTAATGACAGTCAAAGGGGTGTATGTGTTAGGGACAATCAGAAGGGTTTATGTTAAAAGCACTGTCAGAGGGGTGTTTGTGTTAGGGACTGTCAGAGGGATGTATACATTAGGGACAATCAGAGGGGCAGAATATTTTCAGTTCCTTTTCCACACCATACCTTTTCAAACCTCACTCAAAGTAAACTCTAAGATAAAATAAAATACATACCATGCATGTAAGACTATGATTCTGTAGCAGAGGCTGCAAGTACACTTTTTCCACATCAGCCTGCATGTCACTGGTGTTCCTTGCCAACAGTGTCATAGTCGTCACCGCTGACAGGGCCACCATCTGGTGGCAGTGCAGACACTTTTCTGGGGTGACACAGCAGCTGGCATCATTACTGCTATCAGATGCTGACAGTGTCTGTGAAATGATTTTATGCCAAGCCTCAGGGTTGATAGTGTGGACTGCTGCCGGAGTTAGAGAAGCATGAATTTCTACCAACCCATTCCAACAGGATTGCATAGTTGCTGCATCTGCAATAAATGAATTCGAAATGAGAGAAATGCCTGTCGTTAACAGAATTCCTATTCTTCCCAAATGTCAGAATATATATATATATATATATATACATATATATATATATATATTAAGTATTAGTTTCTGATAACATATTTGGCCCTGTATTTGAAACATGAAACTGAAAAAATATGTGCACTGAATAAAGAAAATCCTAACATTTACAAAAACACAATTACTACTATAAAAGAATTTGTCCTCTCAACCCAATTCATTAATTAGTTACATACAATTTACTGACATAGCGCACGACATTAGAAAAGTACATACGTGTGTGTAGAAATGTGTAAGTTGTGAAAGACCAAAAGTGAAAGTGTGTGACGGAAGAGGAACCGAATTACTTTTTTCCGCACAGATAATATCGCAAAAATAGTTCTTATGTTATGTGACGCCATCAGGATGATTCACGTCTCTAAATCACTCCATACCATAATAGAAATTTTAGATTTTATCTTTTTGAATTTCACGCGAAGTTGTTAACACAGATGATGCAAAATGATAAGATCGTCTTTTAATTTGCGCGAACGAGTTTCAGAAAAACCAAGAGGAGGTAAGTCGATTGTCGTATGGCGGCGAAATTGCACGGTTGGCACACACACACACACATACACACACACACACACACAGAGTCTGATATTCCACAGAAACTGTGGTCAGAGGAATTGATATTTCAAGGAGATTATGTGCGTTCAGTCCTTCCTTCAATAAAAAGGTAGGAAGCACAGGTTAGTACATCATTTTAGTTTACAAAAGCCTGGTCTGTTTTACAACGGCATTAATTTTCAGATTAATTTGTTTTTCTGGACTAAGATCTTGCCAGTATCATTCAGTTTTTGTTCAGCGGACAGTCGTGTTTTTCTGTAGATCCTGAATTGTACAGTGTGTGTGGTACATTCAGAAGAAACGACAAACCAATACATAGCTGCATGTACAGAAGTCATGTTTCAAAGAGGCACGGTAATTGGGCACGGGCTACTTTCGAAATATAATCATGATTATATTAAGTCTGTTGTAAAGGGTGATTTTGATTTATCACTTATATCCGATGGTATGAATTCTTTTCTTTTCAAGTATTTTCACTTATGTAAAATGACAATTTTACCAGAATGTGACCATGTCCAAGCCTAAAAAAAAAATGACAACAAATATTTTCATTGATAATTTCAAAGTAATTTAGTTTTTATAGTACTTTCTTAAAGTTACTATTAAAACATCAGTTGTCATTTATTTATACACACATATATATATATATATATATATATATATATATATATATATATATATAGTAATTTCAGAAAAAGCCTGGAGTCAAATGCGCTGAACATTGCAACTTAAGTAATGAATGTGTGCAGCAGTACCAACAGCGCATGCACCTGAAAAAGTTAGAAATACTTCAGTTTCATGCAATTTTATGCTAAAATACTTACTGACAGCAAAATGAAAACTTCAAAGATAACAATTTGTATTAAAAAATCTTGATTTAATTCTTTTTACCCTAATGGCTAATGAGGTGTTTTTGTGCATAGCTGAGCATAGCTGGCTGCGACTTTTGCCAGGTTCTTTCATGTTACATCACACACACACACACACACACACACACACACACACACATCTGTAAAGAACATAGCTACCTTGTAATGTCGTATCTACATTAAAGCTAATGGTTTGCAACATCTGCTGGAACAGGCTTAACTGAAGCCTGAAAGATTGATGTGTTTTACAGTGGTAAGTATATGGATGATAGAATTAATTATTGTTTTGTTGCTTGGTTTTAATATCTTTTTTACTGGGCTGCATAAACTGTATGTCTTCAAAAAGTTGAGAAGAAATCTTGATATTTTCATTTAAAACTTACTGTTCCCTGAACAGTTCTTCCTTTGTCTCATTGCAGTTTCATTTTCAAGGAGGTATCAAAGCATGTAGACTGATCCGTGTGCACTGTACCACATTTGCTTTTAAGAAAATGATTATTAAAAAAAAAAAAAAAAAGTGGGGGAGGTGAACAGATGCCTAACATGCATAGACCGAAATGATGAAAAAAAGCCATTGTCCTGACAGCATTTTATAGAGAAGACTGAAGAGGGTGACAAAAGAACATTATGTGCTGAATTTTGAAGGCATGCTCTTTATCATGGTTCATGATGTTTATAAAGATTAAAAGTAAAATTTTTCTGTATGTAGAATAATAAAGTAATGTATTTCTTCTTGTTTTGTTTATTAACCATGCTTTTTACCCTCTGTGCAGGAGCTGATATTAAACCAGTGTGATTCAAACATGTTTGATGATGTGAGTGCCTGGTTTTCATCGAGTGTTGACAGGCAGTCAAAGCAGTTGTGGAGTAAGTTTTTAAACTGAGTGTGTGATATACATAATTTTCAAGTACTCAAGCATTGTTGTGTTCTCTGTGTGTGTGTGTGTGTGTGTGTGTGTGTGTGTGTGTGTGCGTGTGTGTACATATTTTGTGTGTGCTTGGACAAGTTTATTGCATAGGCTAATTGGATACATGTATGTGTATTTCTGTTGCTCGTTTAACTTTGTTTCAGTATAACAAGGTCAAGGAACCTGTTTCAATACAAGTGCTTATTTATGAAAAACAGTTTGGCTTTGATAAAAAAAATAAAAAAATAAAAATTAAAAAAAAACCGGACATCTTTATGCATTAGTATATAAATTTATTTGACAGTTACCTGTATCAGTGAGATGTATCAACAGAAGCATGAATGAATTGTCCTTTTCAGAAGACCATGGAGGATATGAATCCGACTTTGACAAAGCTGATTTTATATTCAGTGCTGATAACACCTCTCAGGACACACTGAGGTAAGCACAATATTGTGAACGGTTCATCAAATATTTCTATTTGTATTAAAAAGACAGTTTGTGTAAAGTCAATCTCAGTAGCATGAAGTTATTGGCAGTTACTGGTTTAATCAAACGTCTGCTTCCACAGACAGCTTGAACGATTTTGTTTTGTATACAAAAAAGGTGTTATTATGAACATCTATATTAGATTGTGTACAAACATTGAAAACCTATTTTCATAATTTAAAAAAATGTTGCTTAATCTTGATTTTTATATTCCATAATACTTTAATTTCAAATTCAGCAACAGGCAAAGGATCCAACTCAAAGCAACTCAAAAGAAACCATGCTACTGAAAGGAAAACAACAACACATAACATCCCAGCATTCTCCTGTTTGGTACACCAGTCTGTCTCTTGTGCCAATGTATAAAACTTTTTGTTTTTGTTTTGTTTTCATTGCATTACATGAATGGTTTTGCTCACTTGTGGTCACATTCATTACTGTAATAAGGAACAAAGTAAGTGGAAGATGTTTAGCAGGTACCACATGAAATTAAACTGGTTGTCAGATGATTTCACCTGTTAAATTTTAGTTTGTTTGGGGTTGGGGTTTTTTTTATTGTTGCTTTTTTAAAGACCATTTATCTTATTTTTACCTCATATATGTTGTGATGTTTGCAGAGTGTTCAACTCGGCTGCATACATAATTGAACATCTGGAAGTGTTTCATTCCCGTTACATAACTGACTGTGTGAAAGCTGGGAATCGCAGCGACATTGTCCTTGGACGCTACATCTTGCCCCCACAGGACATTTTAAACGGTCAGTAGTTTGGTTCTTTTATCAATGGTATATACTATAAACTTTTTAATCTATTTAGGGGAATACAGTTTGCAACATTAAATTTGTTGATTTTGATGCAGCGCCATTTCCTGGCTGTAGGTGTTAAGTAAACTTGCCATTACATAGGTAGGATGGTGGGACATGGTCTGAATTAAAGGTTGAAGGGTTAAGTGTTTCACCTCCGCCCATTGATGTATATATCCATGGTTTAAGGGTATCTGCATTATCAGTCATCCAGCCACTCATTTGCATACACTTACTTCACTGCAAATGGTGACTGCTTTGATGAGTGTTAGAAGCAATATTTTTGCAAGTTTGGTCTAGATTTGGATGCAGTTTGACAGTTGCGTGTATGTGTGTGTGTGAGTGAGAAAACATTTCTTGTTGACAGATTTTCTGCACCAGAGACAGCAGGGAAATTCCCCTCTGATTTGTTCTTATACAGTTTGACAATTTAGGTTGTGTAGATTGTCGTGTCATAGATAGAGAGAAAGAGACATGTTTTTCCAATACTTCCAGAGCAAGTTCACTAAATCACTAAATGTTCACTCTTTCCTAAATCAAGGAAATTAATATTAACACTTTGTGACATTGTGAAAAAGGAATTTGAAGGATTGTTTTTATGTGCATAGAATCTCACAAACCTTCCCAGTTCACCATATATGAACAGTCATCTTTTGTGGTCAAAGAGAGTGTGAAAGTGGTGATTTGTGTGCATATGTGTGTGAGTGTATATGAGTTATTATATGAGTTATTGTTGTATTATTGTTTAAGAAGGAAGTTTTAAAAGATATGGAGCACAGCTGTTGTAGTTGGAATAAACTATCAAGCAAAGAAAGGGGCCTTAAAACACTACAGAGAAGTGAATCATTTTATAGACTTTTTTTTTTAAAGACAGCAGAGAAACGTGTCAAAAGAAATGATAACTAGAGGGAGAAAGGAGGGAAGGGAAGAGGCCAGAATGTGAAGAGGAAGGGTCATAATTATGATAAGAGCAGGGAAGTGTCATGAAGCAAAAACAAGCATGTTGAAAGAAAGAAAAGTAAAGGAAATTCCTCAGCCTAGAAGGAAACTTTTGTTTTTGTTTTTTGCTGCCCCATCATCAGTTTCAGTGGCATTGCTCTCATGGCACTCATTCCAAGTCCCCCAAACATGGCCACTCCTGGGTTTGTCTGTCGCAGTCCCAGTGTCAGCAGTACACAGGGAATATCAGTGTTAGGTCACCAGGAGGCCACACACCAGATGAGACCTTACAATGCTGCTGAAGCATTTTGGTGGTGTTCAGTAGTGCCTGTTCTGATTTAACGTTCTTAGGACCACCTACTAAGCCCCCTACAGACACAAATAATGGCTTAGTCACGAAATAATCCTGAGTGAGCATACCCCCATAGTGGAGACCGCCACCATGTCCCTCCAGTGACAGTCCCCCATGAATCTACCAACACTGAAAACCTTGATAAGACTCATCCGAAACAAGGAAGTGGAGGGGTATCGAAACTGAGGTCAGGGCATGAAAGACCACATAATCTTGGACTTCTTTTCATATTGATAATGAAGGAGGAGGAAAGATAATGATGATGATACCGATGCTGCTATAGAGGTCCATTTAGGTTTGGGGCTGCGTGACAAAGCTGTACTCTATGCTTCCTGTCATAATGATATCCCGGCGTTAACCAGGCCCGAGAAATACAGACACTTCCAGTGCTGGTCATGAAATTAGAGCAGTACACCCAAAGACGCATCCATGAAATAGATGATACTTGACCGTTTGGTCCCATTCTTCCCATTTAAGCCCATAGCACATTTGACTCTGGATAGGAGCCGGTCATGGGCCAAAAAACCCACCTCTGCTGGGATTTGAAACGTCATCCTCCCAGCCATCAGTCTGCGATGCTAACCACTTTGCCACAGCAGCTTGTTAGACAGAAACTTACATAAGATCAGTAAGGTGTAATCTTTAGGCTGAGACTGGGGTTTATCAGTTTCAGTGTCAAGGAGAGGTCCAAGCATTTGGACTGATCCATATACACTACACCACATCTGTTGTAAAATAAATAAATGGACCAGCCTTTGTCTTTTCCCAGTGTGTCTCACAGCTTCTCCCCACAATCACCAGTATTGTCAATTCATCTCTTCTTATTGTAACTTTTCCATCCACTTTCAAAACTACAGTCATCCAGCCTCTTCTGAAGAAACCCAACTTTGACACAAACATCTTGAAAAACTATTGACCAGATTCTAACCTTCCTTTCCAAACTTTGAAAAAGCCATCTTGAAACAACTCAACAACCACCTTCGTTTCAACAATCTCCTCCACCCTTTTCAGTCTGCCTATCGTGCTGACCACAGTACCAAAATCACTGTCCTCCACATCCTGAATAATTTACTGTTAGCAACCGACTCCGGAAAAATTTCCCTTCTCACTCTTCTCGACTTGTCTCCTGCCTTTGACGCGATAGACCATTCAGTTCTTCTTTCCCGTCTTTATTATACATTTGGTATCAACTGCACTGCTCTCAGCTGGTTCAAATTGTATCTAACCGACCAATTCCAGTCTTTCATGGTTGATAATTACCAGGTTGAACCTGTTAAAATCGAACACGGAGTCCCACAGGGATCTGTTTTAAACCCTGTGCTTTTCACACTGTACACTGCTCCTTTCGCTGAAATTATCAACTGCCACAACATCAGTTATCATTCTTATGCCAATGACACTCAACTTCAGAAAAGTGATACCCCTGAAAATTTGTCCTCGCTCTTACAAGATACATACCACTGCTTCCTGGACATTCAAAACTGGATGACTCTAAATAAGTTACAATTGAACGTGGACGAAACTAAAGCAATGATCATAGGAACTAAATAAAAACTCACTTCCATCACAAATGACACAATCAAATTTGGCAGTACATCCATCCCTCTTTCCAGCTCAGTCAGGAACCTTGGCGTTGTACTTGACAACACACAGTCCATGCAAAAATTTATCAGCCAGACCTTTCAGTCCTGCTACTGTCAGTTATGGCGCATCAGTTCCATTCAGAAATATCTGTCCACCAGTGCAACATCTAGACTCGTTTCTGTCATTCTCTCGCCTCGACTACTACAACTCTCTATTGTCTGGTTTGCCTGCTTCATCCTTCCAGTCCCTCTAGTGCTTACAAAACTCGGCTGCCTGACTTGTCCTAAGAAAGAAAAGATCTGAGCTCACCACTTTTCTTTTACAACATCTCCATTGGCTCCCTGTCTCACACAGAATAAAGTACAAGATCTGCACTCTTTGTTATAAATGTATTCACAAATCTGCCCCTTCCTATCTCTGTGGCTGCCTTCACATCTACACCCCATCTTGTTCTCTTTGATTGGCCTCAGATCCACTTTGTCTGCGCATGCCCAGATTCAAACACTCCACTGTTGGCCGCCGCTTTCTCTGTCTCTGGACCTTGCATTTGGAATGAGCTCCCCCCTTCGCTTCAAGTCTGGCCTTAAAACCCACCTCTCCCCAAGATAGCCTCCCTTCCCTGCCCCTTTGTTGTTTTTCAGTTTTTTCAGTCTAGAGTTATGCATGCATGTGACTGACTGGTGTGAAAGTGCTTTTATTTGTCGCTGCACAAGATTCAGCACTATATAAATACCAATATCATTGTTATTAATTATCATTATTATTAAATATGAAAAGAGCAGATGCCTGATATTCACACAAACACAACGCTGTGATCAAGCCTTTCTAACAAAGAAAAAAAAAAACAATTTGGGGAGGGTGGGCATTGTCCAGTTCACCATGATACTTTATAAATGAGAGAAAGAAGAAAGCCTGTTTTGAAAGAGGTAAGAAAAGGTAGCTAACACCTAAAGAACATGTGTGTGTATGTGTGTGTGCGGTGCTTTAAAAGAATAGAGAAATATAAAAGTCATGTGAAAAAAAAATCTAATGACTGTGATATGAGGAGATTTTGGGTAAAAAATGTCCACAGTAAGTGTTCAAGGTGGGTCTAGATTTTTAACCACATTCCAGAATAGCTGTCCAACTTCTGCAGGCCATTTGTTCACAGTATCCAGGTATTCATTTGTAGATCTGTGTCTAGAAATCATTACTTGTTTATCAGTGTTTTGGGGACAACTTTTTAAGCTTAGGTTCATGGAGATTCAGAAATGTTTCATTTTCAGTTGACATCTATTTTCCCTGATCTAATGTTGAAACTGGAAATAAACTAGGATAGTCAAAGCTTGTTTTCCTATTTGTTGTTGTTGTTTTTTTTAGTATAGAAGTTGGTTGTGTAGAACTGGGTGTGACTGTATTCATTTCAGATTTGAAAATGTACACTAATGATATCAGTTTTCTTTTTCATGATCCAAAGCAAAACTATCTCTGCAGCATTCAGTCAGTCAAATATTCATGATTTCCATTAAAGAATATGCAGTTACCCAGAAAAAAAAAATCTTCTGCTCTCTGTCTCTCTCTCTCTATCTCTGTCAGTCTGTCTGTCTGTCTCTCTCTCTCTCTCTCTCTCTCTCTCTCTCTCTCCTCTCTCTCTCTTCTCTCTCTCTCTTCTCTCTCTCTCTCTCTGTTTTCTTTTCTCTTATGACCCTTCTCTTTTGTCTTGCTCTTCTATCTTGGTATTACTCTCTGTATACAGTTTCACAGAGAAGGGAAAAGAAGGCTCACAGAGATGAGAAAAGAAGGAACCACTTGATCCCTGACAGCTGAAAGTAGGGGTCAGAAAGGGAAGGTGATGGGCCAGTCAGACTGCTCACAATGAGCGACAAGATAACTGTGTGTGTCAGACAGGCCTGCAGAAAAATGGAGGCATGCACCATGGGGGAAAATTATCCATCAGTGGCATGGGTGTGCTGTCAGTTTGAAGCCCTGACTACAACAGGAACTACAAAATTTGTAGTGATAAATCAACAACAACTGCCCCTTCTTTCTTTCCTTTTTCTTTTTCTTCTCGCTTTTACTGTGGCTGCCTTCACCTCTACACTCCATCTCGCTCACTACAATCAGCTTCGGATCCACTCCACTTACGCATACCCAGATTCAAACTCTCGACTGTTGGCCGCCGCTCTTTCTCTGTCTCTGGACCTTGCAATTGGAATGAACTTCCACTTTCGCTTCGTCAAGTCTCCACGCTCAGCTCTTTCAAGTCTGGCCTTAAAACCCACCTCTTCCCAAAATAGCCTCCCTTCCCTGCCTCTTCTTTGTCTTTAGTTTCTCCAGTTTTAGAGTTATGCGTGCGTGAGAATGACTGGTGCGAAAGCGCTTTGATTTGTCTCTGCACAAGATTCAGCGCTATATAAGTACCATTATTATTAATATTATTATTTTACTTTTGTCATGCTGTGGTGAGACATTGTAATGAATACATTAAACACAGAAAAAAGTTAGTGAAATTGTTTGATGTTCAGTTTTATTTAATCATCTGTCAATGCAAGAATAATTATCTGCTGTGATCAACTGAGAAAGAGAACACGGTGTTTACCAGCAGTTTACTGTATTGAGTGGAGACTGAAGTGACATAGAAATTCCATATAACTTTGTTCAGACAGTGGTCTTTGATTGGGCAGAATTCACTCTCCTCCCCTACTTCTCCTCAAAACAAAACAAAAACTATTCCAAGTGCTTGTCTTTGGATGAGATGAAAATGGATACTTTGTGTGGAGTTTGTGAGTATAGTTCATGCACATTTTCAAGAATCCAGAGTGGTTGAAGAAAGAAAACGATTTAGGGAAATCTGTAAGGGCTGAAGGAAATATACACAGGCATGTTATGATAATCAAGCCTCTTTCTTTTCTTTTTCTTTTTTTCTTCTTTTTTTTTTTTTTTTTTGGTCAGCAGGGAAAAAGAAGACATTGTAGTTATCAGTACTTACCCCCAAAAGCGGAGTATGGCTGCCTACATGGCAAGGTAAAGCCGTCATACACGTAAAAGCCCACTCGTATACATACGAGTGAACGTGGGATTTGCAGCCCACGAACGCAGAAGATGAAGAAAAAGTAGTTATTAATAATTTAGTCCTGTTTCTCTTCTTCTTCTTTCATTCGTGGGCTGCAACTCCCACGTTCACTTGTAAGTACACAAGTGGGCTTTTATGTGTATGACTGTTTTTACCCTGCCATGTATTGGCAACCATACTCCGTTTTCGGGGGTGTGCATGGTATGTTCTTGTTTCTATAACCCACTGAATGCGTGCTGACATGGCTTACAGGATCTTTAATGTGCATATTTAATCTTCTGCTTGAGTATACACATGAAGGGGGTTCAGGCACAAGCAGGTCTGCACATATGTTGACCTGGGAGATCATAAAAATCTCCACCTTTATCCACCAGGTGCTGTTACCGAGCTTCGAACCCGAGACCCTCAGATTGAAAGTCCAGTACTTTAAACGCTCGACTGTGACACCCGTCATTTAGTCCTGTTTAAAATGTTTCAATACTTTTAAAACACAAATGGATGAATGACATGCGAAAAACAAGAAGTGTGTGAAAAAAAAGCTTCAGTCCCTGATTGCCAAACAGATGAAAACAAACCTTTATCCATTTCAAACAAGGGAGTGAATGTGAAAGGTATTGTTAACAGGAACAGGCAGGAGAAAATGAGAATCAAATAGCAGATGGACAAGACAAGATCAGAAGGGAGAAAAAAACAAAACAATTAGCAAACAAAGAAGTAAAACCAAAGTGTGCTCAGCTTTCAAGTCCAGGTCCTCCACAATGGAGACACAGCTTTGGTTACAAGGGATGGGCATTTCATCTTTTGGGAACTGGAACTCCTCAGGCTTTTGATCATGGTTGTTAATGCACTGGAAGAAGAATAAAACATGCAAGAAGATGTTAACAAATTAAGAAGAATAACAACAATCTATCAAGCATAAGATAAATCCCTCCTTCAAGATCTTCCATGAGCACCAAGCAGAGGAAAGAGTTTTTGAAGAAAAAGACATTTAGTGAAACATTATAGTGAAGTAAAATTTCAGATAAAATACTTTAAAAGCAATTACCTTTCTCAGTTTTCACTCTCAAGCACATGTCTATTGTCAATCTTAGAGGGGGAAAGTATTATGCTTCATGGCTCTGAGCAAAAGGAATAAAAGAAATAGTTGAAAAGACTGTAAGGTAGAGCTGATAGAAGACGAGCATTTCTGGAATAGACTCCACTGAAGATTACTTTTTCTTACAGAAAATATCTGATTCTCAATTTCCAGTTCTAGTTTAGCACCTTGTGTTCAGACAGAGAGAGAGAGTTTCTTTTTTAAATGTTATAAACATTTTGCACATGTACAAAAATCAAATTCATCCAGTTTTTTTGGTTCTGAGTTGTGTTGAAAACATGACTGTTAAAAATCTCCCCAAACAGACAAACAGGCAGATATTCAAACTTTTTCACAATGAAAACGAAAACCTTTGCTTTTTGCACCAGTAACCCACATGAAAGTTAGTCTGATTATCTGCCTTTAATGTCACCACGGATTTTCTGTACAGATGGTGCAGACATCATGGAAGGAAGAAGGTTGTGGTTAACTGTCTTGTCGAGTTACATGGCTTCTTTTGTCAGGATGGCTTTTTTGTTTCCATCAGCTTGTTAAGGGCTTCTGTGGTGCATGTGCTCAGACACTGAAAATCATACATCATATGAAAATCATATGTCACATGTAGAGTGGTGGCATAGTGGTAACGTCTCCAGCTAGGAAGCGAGAGAATCTGACCGCACAGGATCGAATCCCACACTCACCAGTATTTTCTCTCCCACCACTAGACCTTGAGTGGCGGTCTGGGTGCTAGTGATTCAGATGAGACAATAAATCGAGGTCCCATATGCAGCATGCACTTGTGCATGTTAAAGAACCCTTGGCAACAAAAGGGTTGTCTGTGGCAAAATTCTGTAGTAAAATCCACTCCAATATACATGTGTGTGTGTGTGCACGTGGGTAGCCTGTTGTGCAAATGATTCTTTGAAGTGCTTAGAGTTTATCTCTGATCGAAGAAAGGTGCTGTATAAGTACCAATGATAACAATAACAATAAAATCATGTCCATTCAAGGAGAAAAATGATAGGCCCAAGAAATCCCTGAAAGAGAGCCATGGCTTGACAAAGCCATTGAACACCAAAATTAATGCCTCCCTTATATCAACCAGCAAGTTTTGATGCATCATGATCCCAGGCCAAACACACCACAAAGAACACAATTGAATGGAATGGTCACAGATTCTGCAAGGTGATTTCTATTTGGCTTCAAATGCATGATATAACAGAATCAGGAATCAGTCTGTGTCTCAAATGTGCTTTTTAATTTTGTCATTTTTTCCCCCTACAGATGTCAAGAAACACACAACATTGTGTTGGGATATTCCAGGTCCACAGAATCAGGTAAACAGTTTGTTGATACCCATTGCAATACATATATCAGTATGCACCAAAGGCCTAGATTCTTACACCACAAATGAAAATCTACATGAGGCAGCACTGAGTTATTTGTATGAGTCATTAATTTCAGCATCAGCGAAAACTGGTCTCAAATAAGTGTGTTTAAGCCCGTCTGAAACCATTTTTTTCTGAATATTTGAAGTGCAGTGTACACGAGACACACAGAGAATGTATGCATCAGATCAGGAAACTAATGCCAGTCTTAAAACATGCCAACAAGTTGTTGCATGTTTCCTGTCCATGTGTGTGTATAATAGTGTGTGTGTGTGAGTGTGTGAATGCATTACTTAAGGATTTAACTCACAAAGCAGGCCCATGTTTCTTTTGTGACAATTCAGCAACATTTGTAATCAGTTATCTGTTGTGCAGACATCCAGACCAAACAACAGAAATGTGATCATCCACCCCCCACCCAGATCACCAGGTTCAAAGAATCAACGTGTTCCCCACCCAGGAGGGCAGCCACAAACCAACACACAGGCTGTGTTCAGTCAGCCCCACAGGACTGGGACCATTCCTGCTAGACAGCCACACAATGCTGCAACTCGGCACACAACTTCTGCATCTTCCTCTCAGCAGAGGTCACATGAACAGGCATCCAATCTTCAAGGCACCCAATTGTGCGAAAGGAGATCAACTCAGCCAGTGGATAGGACGTCAGGATCCCTCTCAAAGCAGCCAGAGAGACCTGAACGGCAGATAAATGAACAGAGGAGAGCTTCCAGTAGACAGCAGAACCAGACCTCCTCAGCAGCACCGGCAGAGCAAACAGCGGGTCAGAAGAGAGCAGCAGAAGCCCCCACAGCAGCAACACACTCCCCAAGAAAAAGGAGAAACACTGCACAGGGGGGTGATGGAGGGACAGGGGGAACCTTGCCTCCAGCACAGCAGAGCCACGGGTCCAGGACAAGGAGGGAAACTCCAGCAAACAGCAGTGACAGTCAGCGCCAGACTGCAAAGGAAAACCACAACGCTGTGAGGAGAGAGGGGCTGATGGCAGCGACCAGCACCACCTCCCCACGTCAACAACAGGATACGGAGGTCAGAAGAAAGAAGTCCAGCCACACCATTACGGTTTTTGCTGACGTACATGGCGCCCACACTAACAGCTCTGCATGGAATCCACAAAGAGGAGTCGGCAGGTGTGGGGGTGATGTGCTGCAGAGAGGACAGCTGTCTGAACCCACAGGTAACAAGACCGTTTGTTGAGTTTACATGTCAACAAGGGAACAAGATTGAAATGTGTGTGAAAATCCCAGATTCAGTACATTAGAAATCAGAGTTTGCAAAGCTGATAGTTTGTGCGTCTGTGTAATTCAGTCTTGAAGCTTAACATATCACAAGGACCATTTTCCTTCTTCTTATATTAAGTTAACTGTGGCTGGTAGTTGTAATACAGCCATTTATTCAAATTTGATAGGTCCGTTTCACACATGTTCTGTCTTATGTTTCAATTCCAGTGGCTGGTATTAATGAGCTGTTTCATTCAGTCTAAAATAGGTCCAGGTATTACAAGATTGATATCAGTTATCTGTCCAATCTTAGGAAACAAACTGAAAAGACAACCGAATTATAAAAAAGAAGACTAAATTATATTGTTGTTAGTGATAGATCCAATTGGTTCACAGTTGATTAACCATACAAATCATCAGTTGTTTTTTTTTTTTTTTTTTAATATTTATGGGGTTTTAGTACCTCTTTTCATCATTGTTGCCTGTCCATCCATGATTTGCATGTCATCTTTGAAAAATTTTTAAGATTCTTCATTACTCTGTGTTGCCACAACCACCATGATTGTGTGTGTGTGTGTGTGTGTAATAATTTTAAGAACTGTTATTTAAAAAAACAAACTTTTTTTTTTGGATAAATAAAAACTGGAGTCATGCAGCCTTTGCCCATTTTGAGGGACAGTTCGTGTTGGGTATTTTTGTGTTTACATAACCCACTTAATCTGGTGCGCATTGAGAAGCTTTTTGTGTGTATTTTTATGGTCACATGTAAGGCACTAGCAGTTCATGTTTGTGCATATGTTGACCTGGGTGACAAGAAAAATGGTCACTGAGCAGCTGCTTTAAGATTCAAAGAACTAGGACAAAGAAAAACTGGAAGGAGAGAAAAAATGTAGGGTTAAACTACATTTACTGACCTTGTACACAGTTTGTTCAGTGGAATTTTTCTCCACTGCTTTTGTTCTTCAGGTACTTTTCTTCTGTTTTTTCCCCCTGTTGATTTTCTCACTGCACAGGAACATTCTGAGATGTAAGTCTTTCCCTGTAACCTGAATGAAGGGTAACATCACTGTATTACATAGTTAATAGTATCTGTGTGTTTGATATTATCTTCATGATACTGGTAGTGCTTTTTTTTTTTCTTTTCTTTTTTTTTCGCACCAAGCTCAAACTCAAAGCACTAGACTTCTGTATGAATGGCTGGAGCATTTTGTGTTGCCCATGTGATTGGTATTGCTCTGTGTGTGTGTGCAGAGAAAGGTGTGTATCATATCAGCCAGCTGATGAAAGTGATGGCCCAAGACCTCACTGACTTCATTCCCAAGAAAGATGGCGCTGAAGTCTATCACAGGTCTGTCCCCTGACACAGGACAGATCAGGTCAACTTCAAACGGGAGCGCTCTGTGTATAGTCATACTTTAGTGTTCTTGCAAACACACTCTGAAGCTTATGTGTGTGCTTGCACAGACAATACACAAATTCCCACCTACTTACACACACAAGCAATTGTTTATATACTTATGGAATATTCATATAAATTATCCATACAGGTTGAAGCTAGAGTTAGGAACTCGAGTCTTGCCTGTCATCAAGTTGATCATCAGTTGGTATCATTTTTCTTTGTGACAGTTGTGAATGACATCAGTTTTCTGCAGCTGTGGATAGTGACTGGAAATGCTATGATGGATTGTGCATGCTACAACAGAAACTTGGTTATGCATGTGTTGGGCTCTTGATTATTTCAAGTCATCTTTCTCATCTTTGTGTTGCTACTTGTTAGGATATAAATTTGCTTTAAATAAACCCTTTTCTCCCTAAATATGCATTTTCCATTCTCAGTTTGTATGTAGCAGTTTGGATGAGCTTCAGTATCCGATTGATTGGTTCCACGTTTTTCATGATTTAACACAGGAGAATAAGCAGTAATTGTAAAATCACTTTTAATTCCTTCATTGTTAGAAAAAACATAAACAAAAAAACCATGACCAGATGGAACATTATTGGTGCTATGTAAGAACTCTAACAAGACTTCAGTGACAAATGACTTGACAAACTAAGGTTTTTCTTTGCAGTTGGTGACCAAAAAGTCTTGTTTCTTTTCAAAAAACTTCTTATTTAATCTGGCTGTTTGTCTGTCTTCAGTGTTAAGGAAACAAGGTGGTATAGTTTGTGTTTTTTTATTTTGTGGTCGACAAACAACATGGTGGATCAGTCTTTCAGACAAATTTTGGATAATTGTTTCTTATGTTACCATCTATTCCCCTCTATGTGCTTCAGAGAAAAGTGGTGGTGCATTTACTCACTGTTTTGACAACACAGTTGCTGAATGGTTAGAGCACTTGACTTTCAATCTGAGTCCTAGGTTCAAACCTGGTATTGGCAGTTGGCAGGTTAAAAGTGGAAACTTTTTTCAGACCTTCCAGGTGAGCACTGTAACCTTCTCACTGCCTCTGCGTATGCAGAAAATCAGATGTTCATGTTAAAGATTCCATAATCCATGTCAGCATCTAGTGGGTTATAGAAACATGAACATATATAGCAAATACACCCCCCACCCACCACCCACCCCCGCCCCACCCCGAAACTGTGCCTTGTTTTTGTGGCAGGGTGGAAATGGTGATGCACACTGAAGTGAATTTGGGAGAACATGGAGCTGCAGTCCATGAATGCAGACAGGAAAGAAAGAATCTGTTCTCTTCATTCAAAAACCAGTCTTAGTGGACAGGGTTGTTGGTTGCAAAGTTTCACTGCTGTCAAATGCACAGAGTCATACATACACAGACATACTGTGTAAGCTTCACCAGTGAGAAATCTTTCAGAAAGAAAACCAGTTCAAATTGTAGTAAAAGTTTATTGAGAAAAGTGTAGCAAGCCTTCGCTTATACAGTAGGAAATTACAACATAAACAAAAGCACGGAAGTCACTGGAAATGGACAACTGTGAGGGGAGAAGAAAGCAGTGTGATGGAATACAACCAATTCACAAGTAAACTAAGCACCAATGTCAGTTGAGAAACATATCAGCAGGATGACTATGTTGAAATGAATAAGCTAGGTGATACATTCACTGCATATTGTTTTCTAATTTTTAGGGATAGTGGAGGGAGGGGTGAGTAGGTATACCAAATAGCCCTTTTAGAACTTGCTTAGAAAGATTCAGGAGTCTAGTGGCAAATACTGAACAGTGTGTATAGCTGAACATTTGTACGGCCTTTGAATTGAATTGTTTTTGATGAACACAATAGCCACTGTCAATCTCAGCAACACATACACTTAAGTCGCAGTGCCCCTTCCTTTGATAGTCGAGTGCTATCGCTGGTTTAACTCTATCAGATAAGCCTTTGAAGATGTTGTAACCATAATCAAAATCTATTTTAACATTGTAATCTTATCATGCAAAGAAAAACTCAGTGCAAACAAGAACCCAGTCATTGTCTTTTTTTTCATACATGCTGCATTAGTGCTTAGCATTGGTCACAATGCTGATTTTGCCATTTTCATTTCAACAACAGGGAAACAACTGGACTATTATGTGCTTTTATTTAGATGCATGTTACCAAAATTTCATGTATGAAGAACATTACAGAATTAAATGCTTTTTTTTTTTAGGATTAGCATCCTGGTCATAAATGATTTATTTTTCTACCAGGATATAATAACTGAAATCTAACTTTGTATTACAAAAAAAAAGTAAATAAATAAATTGCATACAGATATAGAACATGGTTTCAAAGAAAAAATGAATTACTACAGGTTTTCACAGGAAAGGAAGGGCAAAATTTTGACAACATAAAACTTTTTTTTTTCTTACAGAAGCATTTTGTTTTGTCAGTGAGAAGACCTGTACATGCAGCCAAAAGCATGTGTGTGGGAGGGGGGGATTCTGATTTCTTTTTCCTCTATTTGCAGTGAATCACACACTTCATTATCACTTCTAACAACAACTGAATTTTCAGTCAGCTTTCAGCACCTGACGTCATTTCTACATCAAACAAATAACAATTCACATCATTAGATTACATGACTGACCTTTGCCATCAGTTAACAGGAGAAGTTGAAGGGTGGAGTTCTCCAGATTCATACATCACAACAAACAATGCATTCAGTAATAGCAAAGCAGTAGCTTCGTTGTCAAGTTCTGCCTGTGCATCCACTTTCTTCAACTAGTTCAAGCATACAAAGCTTTGCACACACAATGCCGCAAACGATGGTCAATATGTATGTAGTTGCAACTCACTTTTTCTACCCTGTTAGTAATGTATTGTATGAAAATATGACTTTTTAATAACTGTAAATGGCAGTCACATGACAAAATCTGTTAATAATCATCTCTGGTGGTATTTTATGAATCTGGGAAAGTACTGTACTATTCTACAAATAGATATGTCATTTTCAAGGATTGTTGGAGAAGGTAGAGATTCCCCCCAAAATCGGAATGTTCATAATTTGCACAGAGAGTTTCACAACAGGTTAATTCACATCAAGATTATTTCTCTTTGTGTGAAAATCAGATCTGTACACCCACATCTTTGAGGAAAAGTTAAACTATGCACCCAAGTGAATGTACATAGGCAGAAAATATGTAGAGACAAAAGAAAATTAGCCAAACAGGACAAGATGACATCTGGTCAGCTCAAGACTGTGGTCAAAGCAACTGGAGATCAGTTCAGTTCAGTTGCTTAATTCAATATTTCTCCACCATTGGTGATATTCAACAAACTTGAGACCTGTAGCGCCAGGTGGACAGCTGAACGTTAAGAGTCGAAGCCACAGACCAACATAGGTTCTTCCCTTACAAAATAGGTCTAGTTTGCACCAGTTTGACATGGTCAGTATATATAACCAGTCTGGGAGTATAATACAAACTCGCCATTTTTCAATGAACGCTGTTGTCACTTTTGCCATCAGTTGCACATTACTGCTGAACACAGCCTGCTTCATCATGTTCATTATATCAACTGTGTACAGTTTCAGAGGCTAATATGCTGACCTGAAACTTTTCTTGGATTAATTCCCGCTAAACCCATCCGAAATATAGAAATTAGAATGGAAGATTAAGCTTCGAAAATCAAACAGTAACTTTACGAAAGACACAAGCAAGAATTATTGGGCCATTTTACAACTGCAATGAACATTTAGAAGCTACATAATCAAAAATGGGAAAATCTAGTTTCAGTAGCTAATGGCAAAATATTAATTGAGATTTTTTTTTCCTTTTAAACAATTTTTTCTCTTTTCTTCTTTTATATAACTAATTGCAAGTAGTGTTTTTCAGCCATTGGTACTCTGTTTTGTCTCTGCAGTCCATTTTCTTCTTATATATGTTAGAAATTTCTTCACTGTTCTTTTACATACATAGTAAAAAGAATGATAAAGAATTAGGGCACTCCAAATTACTCATATATCATATGTCTTGGTTTGGTCTCCGTTTAAAATAAAAACTGGAAATGTTTGCAAATACTGATTTTAAACATACCTGCTTGTTTGGGCCTAAAAACAAACTGAAATTCATCAGTTCTTTACTCTGCACTGGGAATAAAAATTTTACAAAAACACAGCCTAACCATGGTTTCAGTGTATATACTGTCATAAATGGCAGTAAAATCTCACAACAATGCAGATCTATGTACAGCACTCACCCCTTCTATGGTGGTGACTTGAACAGAAATAAAAGACAATTCATTACTTGTCCAGTGCCTCAAAGCCAGATAAGCATTGAAACAGCATTACAACAGCATAGATGTCTTTCCTCCACAGTTAAAATTTCATAAAGGTTCTCATTGTTTTTATACATTGTTTTTGTAACATTCATTTGCTTACAAAATGTTTCCTGTTTTTCTCTACGTGGGTCATGGAATGAAGATTTTAAAGATTGTTTACCATTGGTAAAAGCAACTGATGAAAAATCATCATCACCATTTGACAATATTAAATAACTGAAGTAAGTACAAACCTGCCCACAATCTACAAACTGAAATACACATTCAATTCCATGTCAAAAAGCTTATGTACACCCACCCTGCACAGTTCACATGAACAAGTGGAAAATCCTTGTGAAAAAACATATGGATACATGTACATACCCACACCACGCAGAAAATGAGAAATAAGAAGCAAAGCCTCTGATGTTCATACGCTGAAACCTGGTTTTCAACCAGTTAGTATACAACATGTGTGAATGCATGTTCAGTAAAGTAGATAGCTTCTTTTAAATTTTTCTAAACAAAAAATTTAGCAATACTTGTTTGCTTCTAGAAATAAATAATGAAACTGAAGTCCTGTCATGTCAAACCAACTAAAATCTTAAAAACAAGCGTGCCAACAACAGAATTAGTATGAGAACTCTTGCACACATATACAGTATCTCTCTCTCTCTCACTTGTGAGAAAGTATGCGTGCAGTAAAATGTTACAATAGAGTTTCCTTAAGAATTAAGAGACAAGAGAAATCTGCTTGTCAATGCTCGTATCAAATGAAGCCACATATGTCTTTAACGGTCACCATCAATATTCCAGATCACACTTTGTTTTCACTTGAGTTATGGATGTTGTGAAGAATGTGTTTTGAGCTGTTTACGCTCATCAACACAATTGAACTGTGGTGATTGCAGTGATCAGAGTGGGTACAATCAATCGTAAAATGGGTGTTTGTGCTTGTGAACAAGTTTGTGAACATACTGTCTATGCCAATCATAGATGGAAAACAGCAGCCATTTGAAATGGACAGATCATAAAAGAAAATCATTTCCTCTGCTATCATGGAGATTTGATCATGCAGACCTCCCTGCACTGACTAAAAAAAAAAAAATAGAATTAGCATTCTGCATCATTCATAAACACTCACCACTTGTAACAGGTCAGAACATTCTAGTCAGTAATGGAATACTTATCTGGAACATGGAAATGTCTTCATCTTGGTAAAAAAAAAATTGGAACTGACACCCTCAACAGAAATGGAAAGGTAACTGGATATGAATATGGAAATTGGTCAGGTAATCCATATTCTTGTATTACTCGGACTTCTGTAACTAGTGTAACTGTAAGCAAGATCCTGCTGTACTTTGCTGTACTTTGATTCCTTAGATGAACATAAAATACTACAGTTACAACTGAAACTGGGGGAAGAACTGTGCTTACTAAGAAAGTAAAGGGGAAGAAAAAAAATCTTGTAATAATGACGGAATATGAAGATTTCTATCACAGCTGTTTTACAGTAGACAGACATATACAAAAACATTGAAATGTTTTAGCCTGGTTAATGCACATCATATACACATCTCTGATCAAAGCAAGTTGATCACTTGATCATGTTAATTACAGAGGGACACAATTTGCCCCTGTTTTAAAGACACACATCACAGGAAGAAAATATATTGTATCAATACAAATTGCACAAATATAAGCAACAGATGGCTGAATGATTAAAAACAAACCGTATGTCTCCCAGCTAAGCAGCTGCAAAGTGAGTAAAATGTTATACAAACTCACAATGAATGGGAGCTACATTTATTTTACTGCATGGAAATATTCACACCAAAAGACAGGACCAATGTAAAGGAGGGGGTAAGGAATATGTGGCTAGACATGCATGCATGTATTTTGGAATGGATGGAGGGGGTCTGGGGACAAAGGAAAATTGACACGCTTTATGTAGCATCACACACAGCTTTCCATTCCATACACCCAGAGAGGTTCCCCCCCCCATATTTTGAAAAGAATGTTGTTTTACACGAATCTAATTTTTTAAAATCTTCTTTTCTAAAAAGAACAAAGAAAGAACGAGAGACGGTCACAAAATAACTGTGCACATTCATTAAAAGAGGCCTTAACAAACATAGTCATATATTTTAATTCTCAAGAAGAGACGGAATGTTGCATAGGTGTTGCTGGTCAGTCTTTCTTATTCCTGTGCAAATGTAATGAGGCTGATTGGTAACAATGGTAACAGTAAATGTTACTGATTAATCATCTTTCATGAATTCTATTCTACTTTAATTTTACATATTTGTAACACACATATATATACTAATAATGCAACAATGGTCACTTGTATCACATCTCAAAAGCATTTCGTACCCACACACATAAAGGTGCTTTCAGGTTTTCTACATAAAGAAGTCCTCAAGTGCAATTTATATATATAAATCTTTCAAACTTGCACACCCTAAAACCGAATTAAGCCATACAGTTCCAGATCACTGAGAGAAACTTACCCTTTCCTTCCCTTCCTATTAAAAAAAAAAAAAAAAAAAAGTCTGTGAAGAGAAGACCAAAATCTTAACCAGACCAGTATTCTATAATATACAGGTGTAGTAACCTCTTCTCCACCACCAAAGAAATTTCTCTGATGGCGACTAGAAAGAAAATGGCAGAAATTACCATGGAAAACAATTCTAAATCACTCAAAAGAGGGAAAGTATAATTAAGCCAGACAAATCTTTTCATCCATGGTCCTACAACAAAAGGTTTAGCAATGAGTCTTTCTGAGGATAACAACACAATGATTCATAATATTCTGACACAAAATGATTCACATTACTGTGCGGGACTTAAATATCTCATCATATATCTCACAATCCCAGTAGAATTAGTCAGTTTGTCTTTAACTATAAAAAAAAAAGGGGGTATAGGAACAGCTTATTTTCCTTCCACTCAGTACTCAACAACCCCTCTTTGATTTTATATACTGGAAAGTCTTCTACAGAAATAGGGCCAAAGGTTAATGGGTAAAATTATACCACAGACACTGCAGGTTATAATTTTTACATGATTTACAACTGATGTGCAAGTCTATAAGAGTCAACAATCAACCCTCAACTCACCAGTCTAGCAATGGTTTTATTCTCATCCACTGCATCTTCACCCAAAGTTTGACCTCCAGTACTACCGCAAATATTGAAAGCACTGTAAAAGGTATAAGCTGGTTTCTTCATCTGAACTTTGAAAGAACAAACATGACACTGAGTCACTGACAGGAATGTGAAAAGAATAAAATGTATCTTAACACGTTTTCTTCTAATAAAAGCAAATCTCACTACAATACTCACAAAGTGAAAACCTGTGGCTAAACTGTGCTAGTTTCCATGTGACATGTATATCTAGCTGCAATTTTAAATAACTGGACAGTGTATAACCAAGATGAAAGGAAGGAAAACAGTTGTGCACCAAAGTCGGAAGCACTAAAGTGTCAACTGTCATCTTTGTTTTGCACTGTCAATAATGCCAAAATGAATGAATGATTATACAAAACACAAGCATCAACTTCCATATGCACAGGTTTGAATCAAAGCAACTGCTCACACCAAGACAATGAAGCAGATCTCTCAGAAGATGGTTCTGGTCAACACAATGGTCGTCATCAGTTTCTCTGATCAGCTGTCATCATTCATACAGTTAATCCAACAGCTTGTTCAGACTGGCCTGTTCTTTTTCTGCCTGTTTAGAGTACTACTCCAAGACCCCCTCCACAATGGACGATCATTAAGGGGACACAACCACTGACCAAATTTGTGTTGAAGTACCAGTACCTGTCACAACACTGCCCACTCTTGGAATGTTTAAGATGCTTTGTTTAAAAAAAAAAAAAAAACCAATCAGCTTACTTCAATTCCTCATTCTTAACACTAGAAGTGGATTTAGCAGATGTACTGCCATAACAATCTCTATTATTGTGAGTTAAAAAAAAAAAAAAAAAAGCAACTCATTAATATCAAGTGGTAACAAGAGGAATGATTCTGTAATAAATGACCGTGCTGATCTGTTAACTCAATGGATGGGCTTGAAACATGTGGTAAAGCTCACTGAGGACACAGTGGTAACGTTCTGGACAGAATGTCTGCATATTGCTCAGAATTCACAGTCAGTTATCTCACTTCAATCTGCGGGCAGTGGCAGTGCGGTGAAAATGCAGTACGAAGCAGTAATGCAGACCTACTGTCTTAACGCAGTGATTTCGAGATCTGTTCGCCACGGTGAGGGCTGTCTTTCATGCCACTGTACACGAAAGTGATTCTCATCAGAAGATACACGAAAGCAATTCCCATCCAAAGATGGTACTGGTACATGAAAGCAACTCCCATCAAAAGATGCTATTTGTACACAAAAGCAATTCTCATCAGAAGATGTTTTTGGTACATGGAAGCAACTCCCTTCAAAACATGTTACTTGTACACGAAAGCGTCATCAGAAGATGTTTTCAGCCGCCTGCATGATTCTGGCCACCTGGCGATCAAAGGCCTCATCGTCCTGCCAGATCCCGCAGCCGACAAAGATGGAGGCCAGAGCGCGCTGCAAGGTGCTGAAGGCGTCCAGACACAGACACAGGCAATAGTTGTCCAGGGCTAGGTGGAACTCTGGGTCCAGAATCCAGGCGTTGCGGAAGTGCAGGGCAGCCTCCCGGAACACGCCCATCTCCATCATGGCCAGGCCCAGCAGGGCCTGCAGGAAGGGCGAGTCGTGGTTGTGGGCGTAGATCTCCTCCAGCAGTCGCAGCAGCGCCTGCTCGGCGTGACGCATCTCCCCCAGCTGCTTGTGGGAGAGGAGGAGGAGGTAGTGGGCCAGGACTGTTGCCGGGAGCAACACCTCCTCCTGTGCCTCCACCTGGTCCTGCAGAGCTTCGGGCAGCGTCACCTTCTCCAGGCCGCCGTACACAATGTCCGGAACCTCCTCCGAGCTGGCTTTGAGGGCGTCCTTCAGGTACAACACCGCATCCTCGTAGTTGGCCTGGCTGTACAGGAAGTTGGCGTACTTGACGCACACACACTGCTTGATCTCCAGCTTTAAGGACTCCTGCATAAAGACATGAATTGCTATCATTTTCTCCAGTAGGAACTCCTGCATAAAGACATGAATTACTATCATTTTCTCCTTTAGGGACTCCTGCATAAAGACATGAATTACTATCATTTTCTCCAGTAGGAAAAAAAACCTGAAAATCTCCAGTATGGACTCCTGCATAAAGACATGAATTACTAACATTTTCTCCTTTAGGGACTCCTGCATAAAGACATAAATTGCTATCCTTTTCTCCTTTAGGGACTCCTGCATAAAGACTAGACTCCTGCATAAAGACATAAATTGCTATCATTTTCTCCTTTAGAGACTCCTGCATAAAGACATAGACTCCTGCATAAAGACATAAACTGCTATCATTTTCTCCAGTACGGACTCCTGCATAAAGACATGAATTGCTATCATTTTCTCCTTTAGGGACTCCTGCATAAAGACTAGACTCCTGCATAAAGACATGAATTACTATCATTTTCTCCAGTAGGAAAAAAACCCTGAAAATCTCCAGTATGGACTCCTGCATAAAGACATGAATTACTAACATTTTCTCCTTTAGGGACTCCTGCATAAAGACATAAATTGCTATCCTTTTCTCCTTTAGGGACTCCTGCATAAAGACAAACTCCTGCATAAAGACATGAATTGCTATCATTTTTTCCTTTAGGGACTCCTGCATAAAGACATGAATTGCTATAATTTTCTCCTTTAGGGACTCTTGCATAAAGACATAAATTGCTATCATTTTCTCCAGTAGGGACTCCTGCATAAAGACATGAACTGCTATCATTTTCTCCAGTACGGACTCCTGCATAAAGACATGAATTACTATCATTTTCTCCAGTTGGGACTCCTGCATAAAGACATAAATTGCTATCATTTTCTCCTTTAGGGACTCCTGCATAAAGACATAAACTCCTGCATAAAGACATAAATTGCTATCATTTTCTCCTTTAGGGACTCCTGCAAAAAGACATGAATTGCTATCATTGCTCAACACTAAGCCCATCCGCAGGAGCACCATAATCAGTCAGAATCATCTCCAGCTCCTGGTCAGTCTGTTCATTCATACACACTCCACTCAAAACTAACACCATCAGCAGGAACAACACTACCTGTACAATACCTGGAAGTACTGCTCAGCAGTACATACACACAAACACAGTGACACACACACACACAGATATATATATATATACACACGTCAAACACACACACACACAGATACACACACACACACACACACACACACACACACACACACCACTCAAAACCAAACATGACAACACCGCCACCCACACTGTACCTGGAAGTACTGCTCAGCAGACAGAATCATCTCCAGCTCCTGATCGATCTCCTCACATATGCAGGCCTTGACGTAGCACATGGTGGCCAGATTGCCCAGGGTGACACACATCTCGGGGCCCAGCTGGTTGTTGTGCATCTCACGGAACACATCCAGACTCTCCCGGTACGACTCAATGGCCTTGTCGATGTCCCCTGCCATCGTGTGCATCTGGCCCAGCTGGTGAAGGGTGCTCACCAGGTCACCTGACACACACACACACACACAGGGGGAGGTAATACAGTGTTGTGTTGCTGTGTTGTATTGTATTGTATTGCACTGTATTACTCTTTTTTTTTGTCACAACAGATTTCTCTGTGAAATTCAGGCTGCTCTCCACAGGGACAGCAGTGTCGCTGCACTGAGAGCGCTACCCTTTTTTTCTTTCTTTTTTTTTTCAGCCTGCAATTTTATTTGTTTTACTATCGAAGTGGTTTTCTCTGCAGAATTTTGCCAGGGACAACCCTTCTGTTGCTGTGGGTTCTTTTATGTGCGCTAAATGCATGCTGCACACGGGACCTCGGTTTATCGTCTCATCCGAATGACGGGCGCAATAGCCGAGTGGTTAAAGTGTTGGACTGTCAATCTGAGGGTCCCGGGTTCGAATCACGGTGACGGTGTCTGGTGGGTGAAGGGTGGAGATTTTTACGATCTCTCAGGTCAACATATGTGCAGACCTGCTAGTGCCTGAACCCCCTTCATGTGTATATGCAAGCAAAAGATCAAATACGCACGTTAAAGATCCTGTAATCCATGTCAGCGTTCGGTGGGTTATGGAAACAAGAACATACCCAGCATGCACACCCCTGAAAACGGAGTATGGCTGCCTACATGGCGGGGTAAAAACAGTCATACACATAAAAAGCCCACTCGTGTGCATACGAGTGAACGTGGGAGTTACAGCCCACTAACGCAGAAGAAGAAGAAGTCTCATCCGAATGACTAGCGTCCAGACCACAACTCAAGGTCTAGGGGAGGGGGAGAAAATACTGGCGGCTATGGGATTCGAACCAGTGCACTCAGATTTTCTCACTTCCTGAGCGGATGCGTTACCTCTAGGCCAACATTCCACTCACAAGCTGCACCTACTTTGGATTTCTCCACACAAGCAGGGTAGTAGTTTGCACGGGACAAGGAATCAAACGCCTGCCTGCAGGAGTCTGTACCAGTGGGTCACAGTATGGTACGTGTGATAAAAACAGACTTCAAACATCTCTGAATTGTTGTGCAGAATCAGTCACAATCAGAATCACTTTATATACAGGCTTAACAATTAAAAACACTCACTGAACAGTATGCACCTTGCTACTGCTGGACGACGAAGAGTCTTTGCATGTACATACTATAAATACCAAGGTGCCAACATATATAACACCAAACTAAAAAGCTTAAGTTAGAGAGACAGGGGGAGAGACTAGGTGGGAGACATGACAGATGGAATGAAAGAAAAGAGCAAAGAACTGGAGTTTTCTTTTGCTTTTTTAATAATAAAAAGGGCCTTATTCAGCAAATTTGTACATGAATGCGTATACACACACACAAAGACAAATTATGTAAAAATATATCATGCACCTGTACACATTTGCATTACAATTCTGGTGCAGCCATCGTCTCTCGAGACAGGAAGAGGCCGCCGGCGATGACAACACATTTGCACAACCATACAAACACACAGAAGCCCCACCCTCCACAAGTACGCGCTGTGCACATCAAACAAGACAAACCAACCAACCAGATCCCTACCTTTAATATCTTCCTCCAGTACATCCTGAATGTCTCTGGCCTGCTCCAGGTAATGCACTGCACTCTGGTACTGTTTCATGCTGATGTGGGCATCTGCAGATCGACTCAACAGCTGGTTATGCAGAGCCATGTCCAGATCTTCCGACGACGATACCATTGCCCCGGACTCACCGCTACCACTGCGCGACATCTCAGACTCTGACTGGGAGGTGCTGAGTTTGTCTCCGATCTCCAGTGCCTCATTGTAGTACGTCAGGGCTGTCTTGTAGTCATACTGTGCAAAGTAGCAGTCCCCGAGGATCTGAAGAATCCGCATGTGCTGTCGGCGCTCTCCTAAACAGCTTTCCTGCAAAATGCGATGAAATCAGCAACATTCAATCTTTGTTTATTTGGGTTTTTGGGGTTTGGGGGTGTGTTTTTTTACAGATTGAAAACAGAAACACTGTCTCCTCTCTCTCTCTTACTTCTTTTTTTTTCTTTCTTTTTCTTTCTACTGTTCCCTTTCTGTTTGTTTCACCGTGTTGAAAAGTTGTTTGATTCTTCTGCGTTCACTCGTATGCACACGAGTGGGCTTTTACGTGTATGACCGTTTTTACCCCGCCATGTAGGCAGCCATACTCTGTTTTCGGGGGTGAAAAGTTGTTTGATAAAGTGTGCCTGAATTTTATGGGCAATATGACAATGTGTTATTAGACTGATTATTGTCATAAGTCTGCATTGCTAAATGAGGAAATACTTGGCTGACAGCAGTCTCCTTACATCTGACAAATGTATAAAAAAATATATATATACATATATATATTAATCAGAAAGCACACAGATCTGTCCGATGTGTGTCTCCTGTCCAACATCTAAAATCAACTTACAGGGTCAAGACATAAGACTGAAGACGGCAATCACACCTGTGCATGAACATCCGAGCACACTATGCAGATGTTGGGTTTAAGACACCACCAGAGACCCCATACATGGCACCACGACTGTTGATGGGCAGAATACAGAATATTTCATTATCTCAAGAAGAGAAATATTCATTTGATTTATGCTAATAATAATAAGAAGAAGAAGAAGATGAAGAAGAAGAAGAAGAATGGATACTTATGTAGCACACTATCCAGAAATCTGCTCTAGTTGCTTTAAAAAACAATTTTGTTTATATAGAACATTACAATAATGTTACGTACACACACCAAAATGTGACTTACACACACACACACACCACACATAATGCATACGTACATTTTAACGTATATATGTACATAGCAGCTACCCTCCACACATACACACACATAGGCACGCACAATCACAGACTCCTATGATATTAGCAGAGATCACATCGGCTCACAAGTACTGCCATCATTATCCAGTCTGTCTGTCTGTGTTGTGTGTCTCTACATGCTACACTCTCCACGCTACACAAACAGTGCAGGAGAATCACACAGTCACCGACCTGCATGAAGAGTCTGCCAATGTTGAGGAACTTGATGGCCTTGTGCTGCAGGTTGAGGATGTTGTAGGTATTGCCCAGCATGTACAGGTTCTGACACACCAGCCAGAACTTCTGCTGGGGCAGCTCCGTGATCTTCTCCTCGTACACTGTCCAGAACGTCTCAAAGGCCTGGCTGCAGAAGGACACACACTTGTGGTAGGACTTCATCTTGTAGAAGGTGATGCCCAGCAGAGACAGCAGCAGTCCATGCAGGAAGGTGTGCAGGGTCAGGCCAAAGGCGTGCTTCACCATGTGCAGGGCCAGTTCAAACACATGAGCGGCCCGCGGGTAGACGTGCAGCATAAAGGTGGACACCCCCAGCATGATCAGCACGTGGGCGTTCTCCAGAATCGACTCCTTCCCATACACTCCCGCCAGCCGGAACAGACCTAGAGCCTTCTCGTAGAACACTAAGGCCTCCGGGTAGTTCTTCTGCACAAAATGACAGTCGCCCAGTTTTCTGAGCGCCTTGGCCACAATGTCTTTCTGGGTCTCCTCATTGTTCTCCAGAACGCCCAGTGCTTCTGTGTAGCAGCTAATGGCAGCGTCCACCGTGCCCATGCTGTTTCGGTTCTTGGGGGACGGCCGATCTTTGGTGGCAGACGGACGCTCTGATTTGGATGATCCTCCGTCCTGTTCATCCGCAGCCTCTTTCTCAAAGAACTCGCAGATGGCAGCGATGACCTCGGCGTAAAGAGCGTCCTCATGCAGTGTGTCCGACACGTAGGCGTTGCCCAGGTCGATGAGGACGATGGCCACCTCCCTGTGGGCGTCATGGTCCTGGAGGTCCCGGAACAACCTCAGGGCCTTCTCAAAGTTGCTGCGCCCTTTGTTGACCAGGCCCTGGCGCAGACATAGCAGTCCTGTGTTCTGCATCACCTGGGCACTGCAATCACAGACACAACAACACTCTTCATGACGCTTCACACAACAATCAGAAATGCATGGGCTTTATTCATAACAGCACACAGAGAAAATAATGTACCAGTATAAAGGTATAAGGTAGTGCAGCCTCCACTCAGACAAGTGTCAGTGAATGTTAACTTGTTTGCCTATCAGCACATGCCATCATGATCCAGTCTAACCTCACTGATCAAGAATATATGTTGTGACCCATGCATAGATCTATTGATTTGTAAGCAAGCATGACAATGACATATTCTGTTGTGTTCAGATGCAGAACTCAATTTCTGATGTGTAAGAAAAGAGGAAAGTTCCTTACTTTGAAGAGCGCCTGCAGATAAACATACACTATCCAAAATTACCACACACACACACACACACACACACACACACATTACCACACACACAAACACACACATGCCAATACCCACCTACACACACACACAAGCCCTACCTAAAACGAAGGAGGTCGGAGGAGCCATCCTGTATCTCATCGATCATCTCCAGGATGTTCTCACAGAGCAGCTCAGCCTGGGTGTAGGCCTCAGCAGTGATCAGATTGTCCACCAGCCGATGGTAAATCTTGGCCAGCATCAGCTTGATCATGTTCTCCTGCAGAGGAGAGAAGATCTCCTTCTCCTGCTCCTCCTCTTCCTCCTCTTGAACCTGCAACACAAGCGATAGGAAACAATTATAGTTTGTTGTCAAATGTTTATATCATGTACATCCACAGACTGACCTTAAATCCATTTTGTGGCAACTTAGTCAAGTGTTCAAGGAGCAACACCACAGCTTGGTGCAAGAACTTGTCATCAAAAGGGGGTTCTGAAAAGCAGAGATAATCGCCACAGACAACACCAACGCAATATGTCCTGCAGCTGTCAATGCAACAAGAGCAGAATAACACTGAGACGTATGGGTTCAGGATGCAGGTCAATGAAGATGACACACACCTCTGGAACTTCTGAGATTCAGATGTTGCTTTTGTCAGACACTGAGGAGTCGGATTTCTTTGGATTTTCATCGACATGATTGAACCTTTAGTGAGCTGCCAACCCACATTTACCATCACTGACTTTGTTGTGCTTTTTTCAAAGACTAGTAACTTGTAATTTCTCTCTTTTACTTCATGGACCCAACATGTTCGACTGGAAGAGTGTGATGTTCCAATTTTTTTTTCGCAGTGCATTTGCACCCTATTAGATGCCTTTTTTGTGACCAAAAGGAAAAAATAATTAACTAGAGGGTGGAGCTTATGCACCATATTACCCTGCAGGCCAGAAATTATACACACACACACACACACACACACACACACACACACACACACACACACACACACACATTTTACGACTCCAAACAACAACAAAAATCGTTCAGAACATCAAAATCCAATAAAACAGAACAAAGACAAAGACAGGCACTAGCAGCCTTTTTATGAGTTCATCTACCCTTTGAAACACCCGTCTTTATGTGTTTAGGCTTTTCTTCATCTCCACTCCAGTCCCGCCTGTCAAGCCCTCTCAGCACCCTCATTCAGTGACTGCTCTATTGACAAAACCAGACAGCAGTAAATCTAACCACAATGAAGTCTCTGTGTTTTGGGAGACTGCTGTACCTGTTGAAACGCATCTGTGTGTCCCACTGACTGCTTTTACCTCAAATATGCAAGCAATGTTCACACTTTTAGCAGTGCACAGCATGCTTTCATTCCTAGTTGAATACGTAAATGAAAAGAAAATATATCTGTCTGTACATCTATATGGGGCTTTGTGCAGACTTTGCTGCCAGCTGTTGCCATGTTGTTTGGGTTTTTTTTGTTTTGTTGTTGCTGCTGCTTTTTGTGCTCATTTCTTACAGTTAATCAATAAATGATCAATTATCATTACCATTCATGAAAAGAGGGTGCTTTTACTGCAAGTTGTTAATATAATGTAAATAATGTTTGTGTGTACTGCTGTGCATGATTAAAGCTGCTCAATAACTGTCCACTTTGAATGACTTCATGAAGACAAAGCAGAGGTGATGATTTCAAGGCTGAACAAGAGAGGCAAGGCCTTCAAGACCCACTTGTGATAAATTAAGTCCCCTAGCATTAATTACAGAGTAATTTCCCTTTTTTTACTATCTGCACCAAAACGTTTGCAAAATAAATAAAAATTCCATGCTTAGCAAAAGAAGTTCCTGTTTGAACAAAAAATGATAATAATGTCTCCTCTTGTTGTTGTGTCTGAATAAGAGGTCAAAGTGCCAAGTTTAGAGAATACAAAAAATATAAATATAACAGTAAATGCAGTTTGCATATAATTAGGCTTCATTTTTTATTTTTTTGTGCCCATCCCAGAGGTGCAATATTGTTTTAAACAAGATGACTGGAAAGAACTGAATTTTTCCTATTTTTATGCCAAATTTGGTGTCAACTGACAAAGTATTTGCAGAGAAAATGTCAATGTTAAAGTTTACCACGGACATACAGACACACAGACACACGGACACACACACACACACACACAGACAACCGAACACCAGGTTAAAACATAGACTCACTTTGTTTACACAAGTGAGTCAAAAAACATCTTTTGAAAAGACAGCAAACTGGTGAATCAATCTTTCACGTTAACCTGAAAACTGGATGTCATCTAAGCAAAATGTGTAAACATGTATGGTATCTATATTAGTGATGAGGGTTTGAGGTCCCCATCTGGCATGGCATTGTGTCTGGGGAAAGTCACTTGACTCCAGTTTCCCTCACCTCCACCCAGGCGTGAAAGGGGGTACCTAACTTCTACTGGGGAAGGTTAAAACAGCAGGAGAGGACAGGGCCCCGCCTCCCTATGCCAAGTCCTACACACAGTGGACATGGAATTCACTGCCCCGATGGCTGTAAAAGGCAATGAAACCTCTAATCTTTAACCTGTGGAACACATATTCTCAAACCAACCTCATCTGTACCTTTTTCTTCCTCCTCCCCTTCTGAATTCACTGCCTTGATGGCAGTAAAAGGCTATGGGACTTGTGATCTTTAACCTGTGGTACACATTCTCAAACCAACCTCATCGGTGCCTTCCTCCTCCTCCTCCTCCTCCCCATCTGCAGTGTGTTGCTGCCCCTGCCCCGGAGACACCAGCTGGATGACGCTGTCCACCACGTAGTCCTTCCGCTGCTCCAAGAAGAAGTCCCAGCCAGTCTGGTCCACCTTTGCTGGACGCCAGTTCAAACGACAGGGAGTACTCCCGCACAGGGGTGTCCGTCTTTGACAGTTCGTCCACGTCCCCAAGGTCCATCGAGTCATTGAGCACTGATTCACTTTCCTCTGAAATTGTCTCCGGCTCCAGTTTCTGGTCAGACCTGTCTGAGTCTGGGTTCTCCTCGAAGGACAGCACCTCCCGCAGAATGGCCTTGACATCATTGCCATGGAGGCGGCGGTGGCAGTAGAGCTGAATACGCTGGAACCAGTTGGAATGGCCGAAGTGGTTGCCGAGGGTGCGGGCAGGGTGGTTCGTGAAGGCTCTCCAGGCTGAAGCCGTGTGTGAGGAAGCCTGCATGGTAAGGCTTCATGCCCCCGATCTGCCCCCCGGCCAGAGGGTAGTGGGAGGGTGTGAGTGGGGTGCGGGAGCTGATGCGGTTCAGGGCGTGGAAGGGGTTGATGAGGCGCCAGTCCTCCCGCAGCCAGTTCAGCAGGGTGCGCCCGACTACATCCGCCAGGTTCTGGGAGCGACCCGAGGCAAATGCCTGCTGAGCCGACAGCCAGTCCCGTGTCTGATTGTCCAGCTCCGTGTCCAGCCCTGCCTGACACAGCTTGACCGCTTCGCCCAGCAGCGCTCCCCCGTGCACACACAGCCACAGCCATTCCAGCGGGTTCTGGCGGTAACCACGGCTGCGACGCGTGCACACCTCAGCCAGACCTGTGTAGATGCTGACCAGGCAGGACGCGTCCACGGACTTCTCCTGGGCCAGCCGGAACGTCTGGAGAAACTGCTGCTCTGCATCGTCCAGACGCAGCTCTTCGAGGCTGGTGCGAGCTGTCTGCAGTGAGGATGATACTTCACTGCTGCTGGCTTCAGTGAGTACGCCGTCTCCCTCTCTCTGCATCTGAGACACAAACATGTGCATTGGTGCAAAGGCGTGCACACACATGCGTTGGTGCAAAGGCGTGCACACACACACACACACACAGATACACACACACACATATACATCCACACAGATACACATACACACACACACACACACACACACACACACACGTCAGAATGATAACATAAAGTTGTAAATAAGTCAAATATACACAGAAACTCACACACATACAACTAACGAACACACAAAATGCACTCTTAAGATTCAGAGACCCAGTTTCTCCAGCATTCTCACAACAACATCAACAAACTTGCGGCACTAAATCACACCACACGCTGCCCACTGTCAGAGCCACAGAAAGTGACTGAAGAGTCACAGGGACTATGTCAAGAGGCAAACAAACAGGGACAGGACAGACGCCCCCACCCTCGTCCACTCCCACACCCTGACTACAGCAAACAGATCTAAAAGCTCACACCATTCACAAGGCACCCCTCGCTTTGCACAGCTCTCAGCCTCTGTGGATATCTATGATCTCAGATAAGTGTGGGTGACAGTGCAAATAGTGTGCCGGTTACGAAGATTAGCAAAACGTCATACCCAAATCACAAACAGGCTTTGTCTACGGTGACCACTGCAGAGACGTGGATGGTGTATTCCAAGAATTCAGAGAGAGAGAGATAGAGGGTGTGCGTGCGTGCGTGCGTGCATGTGTGTGTGTGTGGGCGCGGTGGGTAAAGGGAGGAGATTTTTCCAATCTCCAGGGTAAACAGATGTGCAGGCCTTCTAGTGCCTGAACCCCCTTCGTGGGTACACTCATGTAGAAGATGAAAGAAAAAAAAACCCACATTAAAGATCCTGTAGTCTATGTCAGTGTTTGGTGGGTTATGGAAACAAGAATATAACTGGCATGCACCCCCACACCCCTTCTGAAAATGGAATATGACTGCCTTCATGGCAGGGGTAAAAACAGTCATACACGAAAAAGCCCACTCGTGTATATACATACAAGTAAACGTGGGAGTCGCAGCCCACGGATGAAGAAACTTGTCAGTTTGGATGTGTGCACTCAGACAAAAATGTGTGTCAACTGGGCTATAAATCCTAACACACTCCCCTCCCAATCCTTCTAACAGTGTCATCATGACAGTGTGTCACCAAAGTGCTGACTTTGCACCTGTTCAAAATCACCATACTCCTCCTCACACTGTTAGACTACAACTCATGTTCTTCAACGCTGTTATATCACAAGTTTCAAAAACACCCAGATTCTGCTCAGTGACACTTTTTTTGGACAGTATCCTAACAATCAAAATGTCGCCATACAGTACCCTTATCAATGTGAAGAGTAGGAAAAGTGGTAGAAAAGATGAGAGAAGAAGGTTGAGGAGGGGTAGGGGATAGGTGGAAGGCAACCCCCCCCCCTGCCACCACCCCCACCAGACTCCCCAGCCCCCAGCCCACCCCCCAACTCTCCATTCAAAACCCTTTCTGCAATAACTGCTTCTTTTTCATGCAAAAATTAAAAAAACAGGATAATATTAATCGGCCGTCAAACACAAGAAAAGAACCAAACTCATCCCCTGCTGAGTGTGAGAAGTACTAGGAACAGACTCTGCAGGTGATTAAAAAAAAAAAAAACTTGTTTCTTTACTCCTCTGCTTGGCCTTTTTCAGTCCCCCTTCCACAAAGAGTCTTCTCCCCTTTCATCCCCATCTCCAGCTGGGGCAGAGTGTTTGTAAACCAGCAGCGGGCCTCAGACAAGTTGAACTACCCATAGACATATACAGTGTAAAACATATATCTCTGTGGTTCTACCCTGTAATTCTCCCCAACCCCCTGTCCCCCCCATCCAACAGACCTTATCCACCCAACTTACAGAACCATCTGTGTGGATGCTTTGCGGGTAAAATGGGTGTGGATAACACCAGTGTTCATGTTTTGTAACAACTGGGTGTTTATTGATAACAAATGGGTGTTTCAGTGTTGTTATTCGCTGGTGATGTTTGAGGGCATTTTGCGCTGGTGTCTCAATGGGGAGTTCTATCTTTGATGTGCTTCTTTTGAAGATACTGATCTCTTCTTTTTGATGTTGTCTTGTGACAGTTGAAAGCATGGAAGAAACACTGTGAACATGCATGTGTGTTAACATCTGTGTGTGTGTGTGTGTGTGTGTGTGTGTGTGTGTGTTGTGTGTGTGTGTGTGTACACGTTCGGGCATGTGCGTGCATATTAGAGATAGGCAGACAGACAGAGCAAGAGAGAGAGAGAGAAAAGGAGACAGAAACTGAGAAAGAGAAAAATGCAAAATGCCCACACAGCATTTATCAATCAATTTCCCTATAAACAGCCCTTTCACTTGTTTCACGGCAGGTGAAAATATCCTGCTGACGCAGTTCCCCCCCACAGACATACATACATGGATCAATCTAATGAGCTGGAAAATGCTTCTCACATTTCCCAAAGCTTGAGCGTAAAGCAATCCCAAGTTTTGTAGAGCCTCATGCATTCTACGTACATGAGCTCTCATACTCAAAACTCAAAATAACTTACAGCCCAATTCCCAAGCTTGATACCGGCTCATAAACGGTGTATTTATATAACCAACATACACTGCATGTTTTCACACAAACAATTCAATCGTTCACAAGCCCAGTACAAGAGCGGCTGTTTAACTAAACATTCACTTTCTGTGAATGATTTGCATTTGATATAATTTGTCAAACTCAAACTACCAGTTCTCTCACATTCCAGGCTATGAGTATGAACAGGCTAACAGTTGTCTCCCACTCAAAAGAGTCAGGGATGAGACAGAGAGGATTGGAGAAAGAGAGGGAAGGCACTGAGACAGAGAGGACTGGAGAAAGAGAGGGAAGGCACTGAGACAGAGAGGATTGGAGAAAGAGAGGGAAGGCACTGAGACAGAGAGGAATGTGGAAAGAGAGGGAAGGCACTGAGACAGAGGACTGGGGAAAGAGAGGGAAGGCACTGAGACAGAGAGGACTGGGGAAAGAGAGGGAAGGCACTGAGACAGAGAGGACTGGGGAAAGAGAGGGAAGGCACTGAGACAGAGAGGATTTAGGAAAGAGAGGGAAGGCACTGAGACAGAGAGGATTTAGGAAAGAGAGGGAAGGCACTGTGACAGACAGGATTGGGGAAAGAGAGGGAAGGCACTGAGACAGAGAGGACTGGGGAAAGAGAGGGAAGGCACTGAGAGAGGACTGGGGAAAGAGAGGGAAGGCACTGACAGAGAGGACTGGGGAAAGAGAGGGAAGGCACTGAGACAGAGAGGACTGGGGAAAGAGAGGGAAGGCACTGAGACAGAGAGGATTGGGGAAAGAGAGGGAAGGCACTGAGACAGAGAGGATTGGGGAAAGAGAGGGAAGGCACTGAGACAGAGAGGATTGGAGAAAGGAAAGAGTAGGGAAGGGCACTGAGACAGAGAGGATTGGAGAAAGAGAGGGAAGGCACTGAGACAGAGAGGATTGGAGAAGAAAGAGAGGGAAGGCACTGAGACAGAGAGGATTGGGGAAAGAGAGGGAAGGCACTGAGACAGAGAGGATTGGGGAAAGAGAGGGAAGGCACTGAGACAGAAGAAGCACTGTGTACATGTCACAGATAATATCTTTTTATTTATTTTCTATTAAAAAAAAAATATTTAAAAATTCTAATTTCCCCACCCTTTCCCTCCTTCCCTACTAAATGCCTCCGGCTACAGGCCAAGAAAGGGGAACGTGCAGAACCAATACAACAAAACAAAGGAGAAGGACAGAACACTGCATATACATGTGCCTACACAGTACACTGATAATTACGGTCTTTTAAATGGAACACTGACAGATAATTTTCATTTCTTTTTTTTTATCTGAATTTTCCCCCTTATATTATACATATGTATAATTATATGATATCTAATGATAAGATATATAACATTATACCATACAATTCAGCCACAAAGGATAATACCATACTATTACGACACAATGGATAAATTAAATTCACATTCATGCGCACTACAAACAAACATACATACCCACCGACCCACTGACTCACAATGCCACCCACAACACCACCTTCCCTCATTCCCATTTCCCTCTCCTCCTCTCCTTACACACATGCACACACACACCCTCACTCCCAACACCACTGCCTTCACACACACACACACACACACACACACACACATGCACACACATGTACATACACACCCTCACTCCTAACACCACTGCCTTCACACACACACATACACACACACACACACACACATGCACACACATGTACATACACACCCTCACTCCTAACACCACTGCCTTCACACACACACATACACACACACACACACACATGCACACACATGTACATACACACCCTCACTCCTAACACCACTGCCTTCACACACACACACACACACACACATGCACACACATGTACATACACACCCTCACTCCTAACACCACTGCCTTCACACACATACACACACACACACATGCATGCACACACATGTACATACACACCCTCACTCCTAACACCACTGCCTTCACACACATACACACACACACACACACACATGCGTGCACACACATGTACATACACACCCTCACTCCCAACACCACTGCCTTCACACACATACACACACACACACACACATGCATGCACACACATGTACATACACACCCTCACTCCCAACACCACTGCCTTCACACACACACACACACACACACACACACACACATGTACATACACACACTCGCATGCTCACACATACCCATGCACATATACACTGTACATGCAAGCACATGCCTGCACACACACACACACACACACACACACACACACACACACACACAACCTTACAAGTATACACTTACAAGTATACGGTTCTTGATCTGGGAGGGGTGTAGACTGGAAATGAGGGGGCTGCCCCCTGTCACTGTCACGGCTTTGTCCCCTGACCCAAAGTCCGACTGGTCAGATACCCCTGACCCACCACCTGAAACACATAATCAATGACACATGTGTACATGCATGCCGTGCAAACGCACACCTGTCTGTGTCACCATCCAGCGGACACCTGTTCCGTATCAGATTCAGAAACCATGCTGTGTCATCCTAAAACACACAGCTGCCCAGATTTCAGCCACCTTACAACAGTTCATGAGTTTGTCTTCTTGTTTTCAGGGTAATGCTGTCTGTTCGTAATGATCACAGAGATGACAATAAAACAGATATGACAGTGTCTGGCTAATTATATCAATAATAATGAAAACAAGAGAAGAAAAAGGTTTCATATTTCTCACACACACACACACACACATGGGGTGTTGGCCTAGAGGTAATGCATCCACCTAGGAAGTGAGAGAATCTGAGCCCATTAGCTGGAATCCCTCACTCACTAGTATTTTCTCCCCCTCCACTAGAAACAAAGTGGTGGTCATTCCAATCAGACAACAAACCAAGACAATGATGACAAAACTGCCATCAAATCTCAACTGCTACGTCATGGATTTTTTCCTGCAAATACACAGCAATGGCAAGAACACAGGTTGATAATCTGACATACAATGATATATATCGACGAGCGCAATCTGAGGGTCCCGGGTTCAAATCACGGTGACGGCGCCTGGTGGGTAAAGGGTGGAGATTTTTACGATCTCCCAGGTCAACATATGTGCAGACCTGCTAGTGCCTGAACCCCCTTCGTGTGTATATGCAAGCAGAAGATCAAATATGCACGTTAAAAATCCTGTAATCCATGTCAGCGTTTGGTGGGTTATGGAAACAAGAACATACCCAGCATGCACACCCCCGAAAACGGAGTATGGCTGCCTACATGGCAGGGTAAAAACGGTCAGACACGTAAAAGCCCACTCGTGTGCATACGAGTGAACGCAGAAGAAGAAGATATATATTATATGTAAATAATGAGACTGACTGGATGATTACAAGAATAATCATCAAATACACAAGCGTATTGTGAAAAACGCATATGTGTGTGTAAAACTACAGACTTTACTCCCGGCTATCTCTCAGACACGGTCAACAGATTTTATACAATACACTTACAAAACCTGAACATGGGTGAAAATCCGATTAAAGGAATGACTGAGAAAGCACATACCTATGTGTGAATGCATGCAAATGTGTGTGTACAGATACCGAGAAATGTATGGTGAAAAAACACCCTTGCACAAATTTCACAAAGAGAAAGAAAAAAGTTGTGACTTATGTCTGATACAATGCAACATATTACAATACACTACAGAATAGAACAGAATAGAATAGAACAGAATATGTCTTTATTACCAAGTGTACCTGGGTCACAAGGATTACTGGGGGGGATAGTACATAACAAGGTGCAAACATAAATTGAAAATCATACACAAACACAGATACAGTAGAGATTAGGATACATACAAGTGCATATCAATATAAAAACTTGTGCATACTCACACATGCATGCACTGCACACACACACACATACACACACACACACACACACACACACAAGCGCGCACACACACACTCTCTCTCTCTCTCTCTCACACACACACACACACACACAAGCGCGCACACACACACACACTCTCTCTCTCTCTCTCTCTCACACACACACACACACACACACACGTTTGAACAGAAGCCACATATTACATGTGGATGGGGCTGTTGACTGGATCTTCAGGTAGATGGTTGTTGATTGCACAATTCTAGTTATCATACTGGATTTGTTCGCGAGACAGGGCATTGACTGCTTTCAGGAAAAAAGCTATTATATTTCTGTACCGTCAACCTGAGGGGAGCATCTCGAAAATCCCAAAAGCTGGATGTGATTCGTTCTGGCTGATTGATTTTGCTTATTTGAGTAGCCACTTATAATATATGTCTTCTAGAGTGGGTAGATCAGCCCCGGTAATCTTGGTGGCAGTCTTTACGATTCTGTTCAGGGCTGCAACTTCTGCCTTGGAAATGTTTCCGTACAGTATTGAACAATACAGCAGAGTACACTTCAGTTCAGACGCTCAAGAAGGCGTCACAGTGTTCGGACAAATCCATACATGCTACACCACATCTGCAAACAGATGCCTGACCAGCAGAGTACAATGCAACACATCAAAACAGACTTGACTACTTTGATTTCCTACACTTAAACTATTGCACGACACCCTTTTTCTAAAGTTCTCCGCCATTATAGCACAAAAGTCAGGACAGCAATCAAGACACAGGTCAGGACACTACTGCGCTGCATAAGCAATTTCAAAAATTATTATCATTATCTGGGAGGCAGCTTTAAGGTTAACCATATGACTGTGTTGTGCGACAGCTCAAGAAAAAAGAAAAAGCTTTTCTATGTGTGTGGGATGTGTGTGTTTTGTGTGTGTGTGAGTGTGTGTGTGTGTGAGTGTGTGTGTGTGTGCATATATATGTGTGTTTTAAGCATTCAAGCACAATCCTTGATAATGACAGAAAACAAAGAGCACAAGCACATACAACTTATTTTGAATGCAAAAAAGTGAAAAATGTACACCATTACATCAACAGAAGACTGTATTCATCTTCAGTGTATAAATGCACTTGTCAGAGTCAACATCACTATCAGTCTGTGTCCATGGATATACTGCATTTCATGAGTGAGTGTGCATGTGAATGTGTGTGTGCATACATGTATACACATACATATATATATATATATGTATATATATATATATATATGTATAAAAATATATATATATATATGCATGAGTGTGTGCACACACAAATGTCAATGCAAAGTCCAAGTGTATGTGCATGCATGCATGTGCTTAAATATACATGCTTCCATGCACATGCATTCGCCAGTGTGTTTGATTCTGCTTGGCCCACTAAAGTTTCCTTTTTTCCAACACCCTCCCTCAAAGCGTTCACCATCCCCACACCATTCTGAACGCTGTCTTGCAAGCGGCTGTTCACATTGTGCAGTGACTGTGCAAAGAACACAGGCCCCATTACGTTTGGGGTTTTGTTGTTGTTGTTGTTGTTGTTGTTGTTTTTTTAATCCACTGCAGTTTGCTCTCTGCTTTAACAAGACTTCTCTCCTTACTTTACCGCATGTGCCCCAAACAATCCATCAATTCATTCACAGCAGTTTGGGTTTGTCTTGGATTACAGTTTATGGTGGTGTCAAAGTCGTCTGCACAGAAAAACCAGGCAAGCAGTCTGCTGTTCTGCATCAAGACAGTTGTTTGCCATGTAAGTATATAACTGTGAATATATATATATATATATATATATATATATATATATATATATATTCTCAAAATAGGGCTAATGACACTTTACAAGAATGGGTAAACACACACTCACACACGCACACACATGTATGTGCACACATACACAAACAAGTGTGCACATGCATACACACACACAAACATGCGCGCACGCGCGCACACACACACACACACACACACACACATATGGTGGGGAAATTGACTTGTGCTGATAGGTGAAACAGCAAACCACACCATGATTCATATTCCTATGCAATGAAATCACGTGAATGTAAAATTTTAATCTCTCTGAACATATGCTGACCAAACCAAGAAATAGCACACACTCTGCAGAGAAAATGAAGCCTATATCAATACAAATGCCAGTCACTTAATCTACTCTTCTCACTGCAACCTCACC
>NC_134880.1:51848943-51851443 GCF_041734735.1 Babylonia areolata | reverse complement strand
TACATGCATAATGTACCAAAAGCTAATATGAGTTTACCTGCTCATTACCAACAAAATTTTAATGATCAATGTGAACATAATTACTTGAACCTAAGCCCTTGTTGTTGTTCTTGTTTAATCCCAATTCTACTGCTTTTGCTGACAGCTTAAAAACCACATCCACTCGTCTATTCACACAGGACCAGTTCTTTGACCTGGGTGAACATAAACTGGATTACAAACTGAAATAAAACTGCCGACACCAAAGCCATGGTGACAGCCACACATAAACAGCCAAGGCATGACGCCAGCAGTGAGAGGTGAACTCTCTGATCAATACATCCCCCGGGAAACATGTGCCCGGGGCTTTCACTGTCCGGGTATGAAGCCATCGATCTATCCTCGTCTGGTGCAGGAGGGGGCGGGGGTTACGGTGGAGGGGCAGAGGGGGGGCGGGGGGGTGTCCCTCGCATCACAGGGTCTGGAGCGCACCCAGGACAGGTTTTTGTCACTCACAAATTAATGCCTCTGCTGCCGTGCTGTGCCGTGCTGTGCTGTGGAGCCTGCAGCCAGAGTTAATTCCATTGCCCCATCACCGCTCAAGCCCTTGGATACAGTAGTGCAGTGCTGCAGAAAAAGCGCACCTTGTTTTGTTCTTTCTGTGAGGATGTTTGATGACGCTGGTCCAACGCATGCAGACGGGTCACTGAGTAAAGAAGCTGGATGGGTGTACAATGTTGATTAATGTACAGCATTCAGTTGCTGGGTTGTTGTTTTTTTATTTGTTTGTTTTTCTTAATATTTGTCTTAGTGAATTCATTTTAATCAAAATTCACTTTTTATTTGGTCAATATTTAAGCTATAGGGTACATCTTAAAAAAGACACATTTTGAAAACTACACATTTGCTGAGGTCACATCAATAATGTTCAACAAACAGAAAAAAAGCAACTGTAAACAATATATATACATAGAGACAGACAGACAGACACAGACAGAGAGATGCAGAGAACTTTCCTGACATAACATTTTTAAGTCTCACACATTGTTATTGTATAAAGACCATACATATTGATAATATTTCATCTAATTAATCCATGCTGAAACACAGTGTAGCCCAAATTGTAGTATTTATACTTCATTTTAATAACTGTTAAAGTTCAAAATTGGTCTGGGAAATGACTTCTTAACACACAGAAATAGACACATAATTGTGAAATTGATTTCACTAACAGAGGTTTAAAAATACATGACTACATATGTTGGTTTTGTTTTTGTTTGTTTTGTACATTTTTATTCAAATCAAATAATCAAAATTCTAATACATACTTCAAGACATACAATGATACATCCATCATTTATGTCTAGTTTTGTATTTTATGATGCTGAAGCACGCACACAACCCCTTCAACAAACTGGAAAAGAGGCCAAATGCAAGTGCAAAGTGCCGGACAAGCCACTCCTGTTGCTTTAAGCTTAGTTTAAATCTCATCCTTTTACTGTGCAAACATACATGGATACATGCACACACACGCACTTCTCCCTCTATAACACACATACGCAAACTCTCTCTCTCTCTCTCTCTCAGATCTGCGTGCGCGCAAGTGTGTGTGTGTGTGTGGGGGGGGGAGATGTGGGAGGGGGTGTGGAGGTGTGGGATGGGGGGTGTGTGTGTGCTCAACATTGTAATGGGTAAGAAGGCCTTCTACAATAAACCATTTCTGAGTTCTGAGTTCTGAGTTCTCTCTCTCTCTCTCTCTCACACACACACATGTGCAAAGAGTTCCACCCTCTCAAACATGTGCCCATGCGCGCACACACATACACACACACAATTTCTCCTTCCAACACACACACACACACACACACACACACACACACACACACATTCACTTTCCCCTTCCAACACACACACACACACTCCACCCTTTCGTCTACCATCCTTTTAGGGACCCGCCTCTTTGGATTGGCCTTTACATCTGAGAGAGAAAAAACAACAACAAAAAACATGGTTCAGGTTCATTTTCAATATCCTGTAAATGAGTCACAGATTGAAACCAGACACTGTACCACCCTCAGGTCAGCAAACAAAGAGTTGAACAAATGTTAGAGTAAAACTAAAAGGATTTCCACAGCTGCTGTTGGTGGGGTTTTTTCCTTACCAACAAGTAAAATAACTGTTGCCCTTTCTTTGACAAAAAAAAAAAAAAAAAAAAAAAAAAATCATCATCACCATGTTCCAAAAAATTTCTTCCATTTTTCTTTTTATCTTTTTTTGCTGTCTCATCATCTGAACTGTTTCAATCTTATTACTCACACACCACTCATTCTGAGTCCCTTTACACAGCACACCCAGGTTCATCTACTGCAGTCCCAGCACTGACAGTCCACGCTGAACTATTGATGCTAGGTCTCCAGGAAGCCACACACCAGATGAGACCCTGCACTGCTGCTGAGTCACTTTGGTGGTATTCAGTTGGGCATGTTCTGCTATGATGTACTAAGGACACCACCTACAAAGC